>NC_132905.1:78695079-78998109 GCF_047675955.1 Chlorocebus sabaeus
TGCCACAGGTGAAATAAGATCTAAAGTTTCAGGTTTATTGTTTGTTTGTTTGTTTTTCAAAACTGTTTCCTCCCATTATGATCTTAATCCATGTGAAGATGTAATTTCTGATTAATGTATTAGTGAGAAAATCAGACAAGCTGATCTATAGAAAAAGTGGATTTTACAATTATTGTAACAGAAACATTCCTGCAAGAACAGGATTTTCTGGGTTGCGCGTTTTCTGGGAAATATTGGCAAGTGGAAGGAGGGCTTGGGGAACAAATGGCTTTTTGAGTTTCAGTTTCTTCTGCCTAATTTTGACGTCTTCTTAAAAGATGTTCAGAAGCCACCATTGTCCTTATAAACCAGGTAATTTAGAACACAGCTTGGGTGATCTCCCTGTATGATGGCTGTATGGCCCTGACTTCTATAAGGTCCTGTCCGTGATATTCATGTGGAATCCCAGGAACGAGTATATGTTCAAGAAATTCACCCTAAGTAGTTGCTTGTCATCTCTTGCTTGATACTTCTACTCTGATACTCGCTTTTACTCTTTTGAAATCATCTCCTCAGTCACTGTCCCTGTGCATATATCATCCTATCACAAGCAAAGTCATACCTGAATCCTCCTCTTTTAACACTCCTGCACCTGAGTGCACACCACACACACACACACACACACACTCAGCTTCCCAAAGCAAAGCCAAGATAGGACTGTAGTATGAAAAGCAAAATTAAACATAAAAATAATCTACCAAAAATGGTAATATTAGAATAAAATTATAATAAAAAAAATAGAAACATGCAAAACAATGGATTCCGAGGATTCCCTGTTCCTCCTTCACCAGGATTCCTTACTGTCTTTGCTCCATTTTTCCCTACACTCCCTCCAGTCGCCCCCTATTCCCCAAGGGTCAGCTTTCACTCTTCAGGAGTCCAGTTCAACTGTTCTGTCCCTCTTTGGAGTACAGGCTCCATCCCTTGGATTCAGAAAGAGAAATGAGTTCTCCCTTAACCCAGATTAAAGCCCACTGTCTTGGTTTGACTCTGAATGACTGATTTTTAGAAACACCACTTCCTTCAGAGGGCATTACTATTCTCTGTTTTTTGTTGCTTAGGGGCACATTAGATAATCACGATACAAGACATAGCTTTCTCAGGCACCAGTTAAAGCTTACCTGAAAATTACAGTGCCTGCTCACCACCTAAGCTCACCAAAGCGATTCATCTCTTAAATGAAGAAGGGGTCTGTCTAGACATGAACTTCAACTTTCAGCCCGAAGGTGCATACAACCAATGTTTTATTTGTGTTTACATTTTATATTTCAACAGCTACAAAATATAAAGACAAAAATCTGCCTCTAACAACAAAAATACATGCTGATAACTTAAAAATAATTTCTTCCTGCTATATAAATGGGCTTGAAACTAAGCTGTGTTTCTAAAGGATACATGTTAGTAGCTGTTCAGCCACTATATAGCCTGTCTTAATGATATTCTACTTTTAAAAAGTTGTATCAGCTATGAAGTTGCCTAAAGTCAGTGATGCCCTTACTTCTTCATTTTCACGTTTAGTTTTTATTTTTATATACATCTCTGGGGATTATACAGATGGTAGCTAAATTTTGAAATGGCATTTTATATTACTATATATATTTAAATATATATATTCTCTATCAATTTCATCATGTATTTAAAATACATATTTATATATATTTATATCATATATAAAAATATTTATATGTATATATTGAGGCAGAGTATCACACTGTTGCCCAGGCTGGAGTGCATTGGCACAATCTCGGTCACTGCAACCTCCGCCTCCCCGATTCAAGCTATTCTCCTGCCTCAGCCTCCCAAGTAGCTGGGATTACAGACACATGCCAACATCCCCAGCTGATTTTTTGTATTTTTTTAGTAGAGATGGAGTTTCACCATGTTAGCCAGGATGGTCTCAATCTCCTGACCTTGTGATCTGCCCACCTCAGCCTCCCAAAGTGCTGGGATACCAGCGTGAGCCACTGCGCCTGACAAAGAAAATTTATTTTTGCAGGTATGAAGATTAAAATAAAAAGAAAACTATTTGCATATATTCTTTGGAGACATCAAGCAATCAACTAGCAAGTGTTGCTGAGAAGAATTCACTTTCCAGGCCTTGCCCTAGGCTATGTGCTCTATGTGAAATACCATTTGAATTGGAGAAGCTTCTGGTATCAGAGAATTTCAATCATAATTTTGGAGATTGTCATATTCCTCACAAACCTGAATGTGAATTTCTAAAAATCTTGAATTTATTAGTATTCAAGAAGAAGATTAATTTTTTGAACATCTACTTCCTGAATGATACATATCCTGTAACAATTTCATGGTAAACAAGTGTTATTTTATTTGCTTCCTACAGTAGAAAATATAAATATGTCTTGTGTTTGATAAAATAGTTTTAAAGCTTTCTTGTGTCACATTAATCTTATTTATTTAATTACACTAGCTCATGCTGGCAGCATACTCATTGCATTAGTCAGGGCTCTCTTAGAGGGACAGAATTAATAGGATATATATAAACTCCCGTATAAATATATATGGGATGTTTTATTTTAGTCTAAGAAAAGATTTTGTTTATTTTATAAATAAAAGAGAAAGAAATTAAACTTTGTAAAAAGGCAACTTATGGAATAGTACTTAGTGATAAAAAGGAATGAACTATTGATATGCACAACAACTTGGATAATTTTTATAGGAATTAGCTAATTTAAAAGGGTCAGTCTTGGCCTAGTGTGGTAGCTCATGCCTGTAATCCCAGTATTTTGGGATGCTGAGGCAGGTGGATCATGAAGTCAAGACGTCGAGACCATCCTGGCCAACATGGTGAAACTCCATCTCTAGTAAAAATACAAAACTTAGCTAGGCGTGGTGGTGGTGTGTGTGTGTGTATACATATATATACACACACACACACACATACACATATATATACACACACACACCACCATATACATATATATACACATATATATACATATATGTATATGGGAGTTTATTAAGTATTACATGATCACAAGGCCCTCAACAGGCTGTCTGCAAGCTGAGGATGAAGGAGAGCCAGTCAGGGTCCCAAAACTGAAGAACTTGGAGTCGGTTGTTGGAGATCAGGAAGCATCCACAACAGCAGAAAGATGTAGGCTGGGAGGCTAGGCCTGTCTCTCTTTTTCACATTTTTCTGCCTGCTCCATATTTGCTGGAAGCTGATTAGACTGTGCTTACTAGATTAAGGGTGGATCTGCCTTCCCCAGCCCACTGACTCAAAGGTTAATCTCTTTTTGCAACACCCACACCCAGGAATAATACTTTGTATCCTTCGATCCCATCAAGTTAACACTCACTATTAACCATCACACTCAGTTTAGTTCCTTTATTGTATTTTAGTAGACTACAAAATCATACTCAATTATTTATTTCATATTCTAATCAGGTTTGATCTGACCATTTCCACCAAACTGGAGTCACTGTAAATTGTTTTTCCTCTGGGTTTGTTACAGTTACATGTTTGCCTTTGGCATGTTTTACTTGGAGGAATAACTGTTCTCTATCTTCAGAAAATAATGTATGAGAGTGACCCTGCATCATGGCCTGTCCTGTGAGAGTCATTCAAGAAAAATTGCTGTTGAAAGCAATGTGCTGAACCACTACTAATTATTGCTCAGGTAAATCTTTCTTTTTAGTAGCAAAGTGCCACTTGGTAGTGGTGTAACAGTACACATTTCTGCAGAACTATGGTTTGGATTGTAACTTTCACAAAATGGTCCCTTTGAGGTCTCACACCATGTTTTGAAAACATTTTTTAAGAGATCATGGAAATATAACATTAAATATACTCATGGATCGCGTAGAAATGTTGAAAACTCATAGACTATTTTATAGTGCTTTACCAGGGCCTTTTAAATGTTACTTTTCAAAATCAGTTTTATTTGAACTTTGAGAAATGTGACTTCATCTCAACAACACTCAGATCAAGGGACCACACTTTTAATAACATTGTAACTGGTAATTGGACTGGAATTGTTTTTACAGTTGTGGCCTCTTAATTCTGAGAGTTAATATTCTTCTGAACAAATTATTTTCTCTTTTTCTGTTTCCCTTTTTTTTTTTTTTTTTTTCGAGACGGAGTCTGGCTGTGTCGCCCAGGCTGGGGTGCAGTGGCCAGATGTCAGCTCACTGCAAATTCCGCCTCCCGGGTTCCCGCCATTCTCCTGCCTCAGCCTCCCAAGTAGCTGGGACTACAGGTGCCGCCACCTCGCCCGGCTAGTTTTTTGTATTTTTTAGTAGAGACGGGGTTTCGCGGTGTTAGCCAGGATGGTCTTGATCTCCTGACCTCGTGATCTGCCCGTCTCGGCCTCCCAAAGTGCTGGGATTACAGGCTTGAGCCACTGCGCCCAGCCTCTGTTTTCCTTTTAAATTGCAGTGTTTTAATATTAATATATAGGTGTAAAGACTTTTATATATTTCAATTGTATGGTAGGATGGCATACAATTTAAATAGATAAAAGAATGGCATGAAGTGGAGATATTTAGGAATTGTGATATTAGTCAAATTTTCTGGTTAACTACAACTCAGTACTGATCTTCTCGTTTGCCTTGATTAATTTCATCTGTGCCTCCAATAGCCTCTAGCTTTCTGTTCAACTATTTCTTACATTATTACACACTGGGCCAGGACACAATAGCAGAAACCTCCATGCATCTGGAGAAAGAAAAAGAAGCAAACATAGGTTGAAACTCCAGGATAGCACACATACAGCTTCTTTGCTCAATATCTGATTTAGAATTGTGATATGTATATCTTGACTTCTGAAAAGAGGCAGAGGTTGTGGCTGCTAGTAGATACGTAAACTACTTTCAAGGTAGCTACTTTCTAGAGTGGCTAGAATGGTGTGAAATGGAGATGCTTAGAAATTGGGATATTAATTAAATTTTCTGGTTAACTTTCTGTTAATGTTTTCTTTTAAATCGAGTTGAAAGGATGGTAGAACATTTAAGTCCAAACCTGTAACTAGCAAGCATATTTTACAAAAGACAGTTACTTTTATTTTCTTTATTGAGTGACCAACCATGGCTTCATATTGATTTTTACCGTAAGCACCATATATTCATGGAAAGGAGAGACTGAAGTTACATGTGCACTAACCTCTGGTGTCTTAGTCTATTTGGGCTACTATAACAAAAATGCTGTAGACTGGTAATGAGAAGTGAAGTCAACTGGGCTTCTGGATTGAGTGGGGACTTGGAGAACTTTTCTGTCTAGCTAGAGGATTGTCAATACACCAATCAGTGCTCTGTGTCTTCCTAAAGGATTGTAAATGCACCAATCAGCACTTCGTAAAAATGCAGCAATCAGAGCTCTGAGTCTAGCTAAAGGTTTGTAAACGCACCAATCAGCACTCTGTAAAATGGACCAACCAGCTCTCTGTAAAAATGACCCAATCAGTAGGATGTGGGTGGGGCCAAATAAGGGAATAAAAGGTGGCCATCTTGAGCCTGCAGCGGCAACCCACTTCGGTTGCCTTCCATGTTGTGGAAGCTTTGTTCCTTTGCTCTTAACAATAAATCTTGCTGCTGCTCACTCTTTGGGTCCACACTACCTTTATAAGCTGTAACACTCACCACCAGGGTCTGCAGCTTCACTCCTGAAGCCAGCGAGACCAGGAACCCACCGAGACCAGGAATCCACCAGGAGGAACAAACAACTCCAGACGCACCACCTTTAAGAGCGAAGGTCTGTGGCTTCACTCCTGAAGTCAGCGAGACCATGAACTCACTGGAAGGAAGAAACTCTGGACACATCTGAACATCTGAAGCAACAAACTCCAAACACACCATCTTTAAGAACTGTAACACTCACTGCAAGAGTCCGCGGCTTCTTTCTTGAAGTCAGTGAGACCAAGAACCCACCAGAAGGAACCAATTCGGGACACAGTAATACACAACAGATACTTATTTCTCAGTTCCAAAGGCTGTAGGGTCCTAGGTCAAGGAGCTGGCAGATGATGCTCTGGAGAGGACCTCCTTCCACATAGACAGACGTCTTCTCTCTGTATCCTCACGAGGTGGAAAAGAAAAGGGATTTTTCTGGGGTCTCTTTCATAGGGGCATTAATTCCCTTCAAGAAGAGCCTTGATCACCTCTAAAAGGCTCCACTCTCAAATGACATCAACATGGGGATTAGGATTTCAATGTAAGAATTTTGAGAGGACATAAACATCCAGTTTATTGCACCTGGTGAGTTGAGGGGGCATTTTGTTTCATTTTAAACTAAACTTTGATATATGTGTGTGTGTGACTGTGTGTGTGTGTGTGAGACTGTGTGTGTGTATAAAATGTACGACTGAGAAAGAGAGAGGAGTCTTTTTTCCTTAGGAATGAAGTGAAATGATATGATTTGCAGTTCTAGTTTATTGAGACTTCATAGATTTATCAGATTTTATACTACAAATCTGATATTGAATCAATTTTCATTTGATAAAAGGAAACAAAGTTGTAAAATGCATGTATGCTTTGTTACTTAGAGAAATGCTTCATATTGCTCTTGGAAAATACAAAAATAAGAAATTAAATCAGGCCAAGCCATTTATAGCATAGCATTTTGTATCATAATTACTATTGGCTTATATGTTTCTGGGTAACCTTATTTTACAGGCAGTTCTTCTATAAAGGACAAATCTGTGTGCCTTAAAAAGAAAGTAGGATTCAGAACTTACAAGAAAATTTACATATTAGTAAATATTCATACATAAAGAAATAAAATTAAGAAATTCTAGTCTCAGTGACTTTTTGTTAACTTCTAATTTTAGTTAAATTATTGAATGTTAAAGCTGAAAAGAGCCATAAATATCTATAAATGATGTGATTTACCAAGGATTAAATGGGAGAGGGGAACATCCCAATGTATGTATCCATAACCCCTTAGAAAGTAGTTTACATAAATTCTTGCAGCCACATCTGCTTCCTCTTTTCAGAAGGCATGACTTTAAGTATCAAGATTACAAATTAGATACTCAGGAAATAAGCGGCAAGTGTCCTATCCCGGAGGGCTTCAGCCTATGTCTGTCTTTCCTTTTCTTTCTCCAGGTGCATCACAGTTTCTGCTATTAGGTACTGGCCTGATGTGTAATAATATAAGAAATAGTTACACAGAAAAGCTAGAGGCTGTGGGAGGCTGTGGGAGGCAGTAATTAAGGCAAAAGATAAAATCAGTATTGAGTTTTCAAGCCTTTTTGAAATAGTACTCAATGTGAAAGTGAAACTGGAAATGTTCCCTTGTCCCCCTTGCAGGGTGTGCGATGGGGATGTGACTCACTTCTTCAGCGCCCCACTACTCAGACCTGTAGGGGAGCATGCAGATGGGCAGGCTGTGGGGCTCCGACCCCACATGAATGTTTACAGCTCCTGAAGCCCCAGTGGGCGTGTGTTACAGGGTGCTCTTTTCGTTTTGCTCTTTTAATTTTGCTATCTATAGGCTGATTGTGTTAACCAGCTCAATTAGACCCTTTACCTTGTTGCAAGGACAGAGGGCTGTCTGTATCCTGGGGTTCTTGCCTTGGTGTACCAGAAGAATTGGGTCACACCTGGGCTTGGAGAATGAGTGCAAGGTTTTATTGAGTGGAAGTAGCTCTCAGCAGATGGGGGAGCCAGAAGGCAGATGGTTTTCCCCTAGAGTTGGGCCGCTTGATGGCCCGGGCTCTCCTCCATCTGTCCTGGCCAAACTCCACATCAGTTCTGCTGGTCAGTGGCCTAACAGTGTGTGGGCATCTGGCGGTGTGCTCTTCCGCAGGCATGTTCCCCTCAAAGTCCTCTCCATGTCCAGCTGTTTGTCTTCTTCCACCAATGTATTCCTCTCGCTGCCCGGCAGCTCATGTCTCTGCCTTGCTAGTGTCTTGGGTTTTTATAAGCCCAGGATGGGGGCATGGCGAGACAAGGTAGTCTTGGAAGATGCCACATTTGGGCGCAAAGACCTAGGTCTGTGGGGATAGAGCCTTAGCCAGGGACCACACCCACCTCTACCCAGCATTTCCCTTCCCTGCTTCCATATCATTTAAAGGGACCACACTCTTCCCTTCCTAGAACTTCCGTATCAAAAGTCTGTGTGCATGTGTGTGCATCTCTAGTAAATATGGTGTCACTAAACCCTTTTTTATAGGACCTTTTTTATCCATAACCCAGCCTTCATCACCCGCCCCCCACCCCCAGCTCCCACCATCACCACCACCAACCTGATCAGTGCAAAATGAGAAGTCATTGCTTGGAATTTTGATGTGTTGCCAATTGGCATCCATTGAGGAGGGTGAATATCTGCATACACTTTTTCAGGTACACTGGAATGGAAACTTCATAAGGATAAGATATTGTGTCTGCTTTCATTCACCTATGTGTGTACCAAGTACCTTATACAGAGTGGCACATAAGAGAAACTCAGTAAGTATTCATTAATTTAATAAATAGTTGAATAAAAATGGAAATAAAATTTATTAAAAATATGTATTTAAAGTTCTGAACTTTGATGAAACTCAGTAAGGATTCATTAATTTAATAGTTAATTAAAAATGGAAATAAAAGTAACTGATTAAAAATGTGTATTTAAAGTTCTGAACCTTGAGGAAATGAAGACAGAAAGGCAGAATTATCTATTGATAGATTTTCATCCTGATGCAAAAAAAAAAGGGATTAGACCACTAGCAATTAACATTTCCATTCAAAAATCTAAAACAAGGTAACAGAACTAAGAGCATGACATAGAACTAAGGATCAAGTAAGAGGCAGAGTGGACTCAGAGAAAGCACATAAATTAAGACAGAGGTGACACACACATACTCACACATACACTTTTATACCACGTTTAACTACTTAGTAAATAATTCTTTTATGTTGTGGCCAGTCATTCTCAACTAAACCTTTATTGTTCTTCAAGGAATCCTTTTTTTTTTTTTTTTTTTTTTTTTGAGACGGTGTCTTGCTCTGTCCCCCAGGCTGGAGTGCAGTGACACAATCTCGGCTCACTGCAAGCTCTGCCTCCCGGGTTCATGCCATTCTCCTGCCTCAGCCTCCCAAGTAGCTGGGACTACAGGTGCCCGCCACCATGCCTGGCTGATTTTTTGTATTTTTAGCAGAGGTGGGGTTTCACCATGTTAGCCAGGATGGTCTCCATCTCCTGACATTGTGATCTGCCTGTCTTGGCCTTCCAAAGTGGTGGGATTACAGACGTGAGCCACTGCACCCAGCCTCTTCAAGGAATTCTTATAAAGATTGATGCTCAAAGGAGTGCAAATTTACTTCCCCAGGAATGTCTGGCAATTTCCTGAAAACTTTCTGATTGTTGCAACTGGAGTGTTGCTACTGTCATCTAGTGGGTAGAGGCCAAGAATGCTATAAAATACAGAGGAAATTCACCCACAACAAAGAGTGATCTAGTGCAAACATCCTTAGTGCTGAGCCTGAGGAACCCAGCTAAGAAGGAAGAGTTATGGTTCTACTGGGGAGACCTCTCAGCTGGAACAGAAGAAATAGCTAAACAAGACTGTGCTACTAGGTGAACTAGTTCAAGTAAATGAGAGCTGAATAGAGCATAGTCCAGTTGAAGCACCTCATTGTTGTACCTAAATGAACTATGCATGAAAATATAAACAACAAGAAAAGTAAATTTAAAAAGGTCTCTGAGATTTTATTTGATTCTCATAAAAGTACAGTTGAAAATTCCTATCATGCCAGTAATTCCAACTCTGTGACCATATGAATTATGAGGGTACTATCTGAGAGACCGTCTTCGTAGACTATCTACGTCTAACACATAGCAAGGCCTCGATAATTATCGAGTGTTTGAATAATTGACTAAATTAAATGCAATGATTGATTTTCCTTGACTCACAGAGCCATGCTAAGGTAAAGGTATGATTCCTTAATATATGTATTTTCAATACATCAGTGATGAAGACTGATACATTGAAAATGATATGTTAATTTGATTTCCTCTAGAAGCAGAATCCAAAATGAAATTAGATGTGCAAGTGATTTATTGGAGGAAATACTTGTTCAACATGTCAAGGGAGCCAGAGGTAAGCAGAACAATCAGACTGAGTTTAATTTCTGAAAAACTGAAGGAGAGGGGAAGAATAGAAAGTGTCTTGAACTTCAGCACAGTTTCAAGAAAGTTTTGATCAAGCCCATAAAGGAAACCTCAAGCTCAAGTCTCCCATTTGAGGAGTTCTGTGTTTTGCATAAGTGGGTCTGCATTAGTATCTCCACTGTGCAGTCATCAGCTGGAAGCTGCCCACAGAAAGCCTGACCTTGGCATGAATGCAGTGGTAGTTCTGGAGAAGCGACAGCTGGGGCTGTCATTCTGCTCCCTATAGTAGGAGGTGTGAATGGTGCATTTTTATACTTGTTACATCATCCAAAACAAGAAAATAGAATGTTCTCCAATCTATTTTCACGCATGATACATCAGAAATTTTGAGAATCTCTAGTAAGAGATAAATGAAAGTAGAAAGGAGAATCTGAACTTTCTTTCCTCATTTGCAGTAATGTTTTATAACTATTAAACCTTTAGTCCTGCTTGAACCCGGGAGACAGAAGTTGCAGTGAGCTGAGATCACACCACTGCACTCCAGCCTGGGCGACAGAGGGAGACTCCATCTCAGAAAAAATAAAATAAAATAAAAAGAATACCTGTCAAGTGTACGCAGATGGACTCAAATCTACTCATGCTAAGATGGCCTGACATGCGTGGTTTTTTTTGTTATTTTATTTTATTTTTTTTTTGAGACAGAGTCTTGCTCTGTCGCCCAGGGGCCGGAAGTCAGCTCACTGCAAGCTCTGCCTCCCGGGTTCCCGCCATTCTTCTGCCTCAGCCTCCCGAGTAGCTGGGACTACAGGCCCCCACCACCACGCCCGGCTAGTTTTTTGTATTTTTTAGTAGAGATGGGGTTTCACCATGTTAGCCAGGATGGTCTCGATCTCCTGACCTTGTGATCCACCCACCTCAGCCTCCCAAAGTGCTGGGATTACAGGCTTGAGCCACCGCGCCCAGCCATGTGTGCGTTTTATATCTGTGAAAGGAAAATAATTCTTGGGGCCCCAAAATCACTAAGCTAAAGAGAAAAGTCAAGCTGGGAACTGCTTAGGGCCAACCTGCCTCCCATTCTATTCAAAGTCACCCCTCTACTCACTGAAAAAAATGTGTATCTGGCTGGGCATGGTGCCTCACCCCTGTAATCCCAGCATTTTGGGAGGCCGAGGTGGGCGGATCATGAGGTCAGGAGTTCGAGACCAGCCTGGCCAAGAGACCATCCTGGCCAATAAGGTGAAACCCTTTCTCTACTAAAAATATAAAAATTAGCCACAGGTGGTGGCGGGTGCCTGTAATCTCAGCTACACGGGAGGCTGAGGCAGGAGAACTGCTTGAACCCGGGAGGTGGAGGTTGCAATGAGCCAAAGATCATGCCATTGCACTCTAGCCTGAGTGACAGAGCAAGACTCCAACTCAAAAAAAAAAAAAAAAAAAAAAAAAGTAAAACGCATATCTGGTTGCCTCCTCTGGAGAAGCTAATCAGAAATTCTAAATAATGCAACCATTTGTCTCTTATTGTGACCCGAAGCCCTCCTCACTTTGAGTAGTCCTGCCTTTGCTTCCAGTTGCCCCACCTTTCCCGACCTAACCAATGTTCATCTTACATATGTTGATTGATGTCTCATGTCTCCCTAAAATGTATAAAACCAAGCTGTACTCTGGCCACCTTGGGCACATGTCTTTAGGCCCTCCTGAGGCTGTGTCATGGGCGTGAGTCCTTAACCTTGGTAAATAAACTTTCTAAATTAACTGAATCTTGTCTCAGATATTTGGGATTCACCTATTAATGGCAGATAATTCATATTTGCAAAGCCGTGAATTGATATTAGGAACCAGTATGCATTATGCATTAATAATACAGAATGTTGACTAAAATATTGAAAGGATAGCCAAAAAGAATACCTGGTGGCCAGGCACGGTGGCTCATACCTGTAATTCCAGCACTTTGGGAGGCTGAGGTGGGCGGCTCATGAGGTCAGGAGTTCGAGACCAGCCTGGCCAACATGGTGAAACCCTGTCTCTACTACAAACACAAAAATTAGGTGGGTGTGGTGGCGCACACCTGTAATCCTAGCTATTCGGGATACTGAGGCAGGAGAATTGCTTGAACCCAGAGGCGGAAGTTGCAGTGAGCTGAGATCACGTCACTGCACTCCAGCCTGGGTGACAGAGGGAGACTCCATCTCAGAAACAAAATAAAATAAAAAGAATACCTGGCAAGTGCAGGCAGATGGACTCATATCTACTCATGCTAAGATGGCCTGATATGTGAAAATTTGCTTATATCCATAGTTTCTGATTAAAAAAAAGTTTAAAATGTTCTTTAACTTTTAACGAGAAGGACTATTAGATATTAATAATATATTTTAATATTTAATATCGGTATTAGATTTTAATATAGCAGTACTGGCATTTCTACTTCTTGGCTCTATGATGAACTAAAAATCTACTAATGGAGTTAGATATAAAACTACAGGTTTTATATAGTGATTCTGACACAGGTTGATGTAGGCCCGAATTTTACAATAGAAACCAGTTCTCTTATTTCTAATTTTTCTATTGCACACCTCTTAATTTTTTCCATGATTGGTCTTTTCAACAGTACCACACATATTCATGTGCGGTAATCTGAATCAAAATGAATCATCATTTAGAGTAAATCAAGCTTGATATATGTTCTTACCTTCTTTTGACATTAATCTCCAGATGATGCTAATTTTGCTTTATCTTTTGAATCAGTGCTTCTTCCATTTGGAGAGGGCATAGTATTATTTCCACTGAGAAACAGATTTATGCTAGAGCAAAATGAAGTGGACCAACACTATAGGGCACACTGGAAATAGCACCCTTATGACCAGCTAGCAAGATTAATTCTCCTATTTACCATTTATAGTAGACTGCTATAGTTTGCACTCTTGAATTTATGCTGTTTTAAATGCCACATTTTGCTTGCCGTTTTTCTAACTTACATAATAACTAATAGGCATATTTAAGAAGTAGAATACATATAGCTCAGAAATGCAATATGCACTATTTTAAGATTGCAGCTGCATTTATTACCCTATTCCTCTAAAGTATTCAGGTTATTTTTATCTAACTTTCCTGAGAAAGTACTGGCCATGTGCTTTCACAAGTTACTTTGTGTCAAATCTGTTTCTACCGAAGTGTAAAGGAAAAAAAAAAAAGATAACCAAAGCAGTCACAAGATTAAAGATATCTGACTAATCTTAATTTATTTAAAAAATCTGTAGGCTTAAGAATGCAGTAAACACCACGCCTTCCCTTCTACCTGTCTTTTATTGCCATTTTGTTTCCTTATTATTTACTTATTTATTTATTTACTTTGAGAAAAGGTCTCACTTAGTCACCCAGGCTGGAGTGTAGTAGCACAATTTCAGCTCACTGCAACCTTCGCCTCCCAGGCCCGAAGGATCCTCCCACTTTAGCTTTCCAGGTTGCTGGGACTATAGTTGCACGCCACAATGTCTGACTAATTTTCGTAAGTATCGTTTTTGTACATATCAAATATATATATATATATATACACACACACACATTTTTTTTTTCTTTTGGGATGGAGTCTCACTTTGTCACCCAGGCTGGAGTGCAGTGGCACGATCTCAGCTCACTGCAACCTCCATCTCCCAGGTTCAAGAGATTCTCTTGCCTCACCCTCCCAAGTAGCTTGGACTACTGGTGTGGGCCGCCATGGCCAGCTAATTTTTTTGTTTTCTTTTTTTTAGTAGAGATGGGGGTCTTGCCATGTTGACCAGGCTAGTCTCGAACTCCTGACCTCAGGTGATCTGCCCGCCTCTGCCTCCCAAAGTGCTGGGTTTACAGGCATGAGCCACCACACCCGGCCTATAATTATATTTTTATCCTACCTTTTTGCCCCAAAAGAATAAGAGGTTGTAAACAATAAATACACTAACACAAAAAATGAACTTTGAAATTCTATCTTGATATTAGCGTCAAGCACTATTAAAATATTTTGTGTAAATTATCTTTTTTAATCTTTACAAGGATCCTGTGATATAAAAAGCATTGTTATCCTCATTTTGCAGCCTTGTTCTGTCTGTTGCCCAGCCTGGAGTACAGTGGCACAGTCTTGGCTCACTGCAACCTCCGCCTACTGGGTTCAAGTAATTCTCCTGCCTCAGTCTCCCGAGCAGCTGGGACTACAGGCGCCCGTCACCACGTCCATCATCGTATTGGTCAGGCTGGTCTCGAAATCCTGACCTTGTGATCCAGCCACCTTGGCCTCCCAAAGTGCTGGGATTACAGGCATGAGCCACCGTGCCCGGCTGGGCTATAGATCTTTATGGGTTGTTTTTTCACTACTAGTTTACAACCAAAAATCTCTTTAATCATGTTACTATGCACTGTAGTTCCTCCCAGAGTTTATTATGCATACTTGAAGCTCAACCAGTGTTTGCTTCCTGGATGAATTAATTTGAAAGGAAATGTGAGGGGAAGGACTCTGATTTCTCATTTGGTTTTATCCTCCACATAATTCATCAGGACTATGAATGCAGTTTGAATTTAATCATGAATGTTCCTTGAATGTATAAATACATGAAAGCTGATGACATGCCCAAGAATCAAGCAGATAAGAACTATGGACCCTTATTTATATATAACCTTTTTAATGTAGAAGACAGTGGAGGTATCACCCTTCCCAAAGCTCATCTTAAGTCTGTATTTCTTTTCCCTCACTTCACTTTCAATGGTATAACCATCCAAACCCTTGGTTTTCTTTAATATTTTGAGTCTTCAACTTAATGTGTGTAGCTGAAATTCTTTTTGAGTTGTTTTATTCCTGGCTACTTTGGGTTCACTTGAAACACAAAGCTTATCAATGGTCCACTAGTCAGGTGCCCCAGTCAATATGATCCAGCTTCCCATTAATAAGCTGTTTGGATCCCTAAGGTTGAGGTTGGTGTAAGTTCCTCTGTCGTAGATTTGATACACTATATTTCTGTAGAGCTGTGGAAGTACAAGCCTGAAAATTTCTAATACTGTCTTATTACTCTCTCCATGCAACTTCACATTTAGATTTTTCCCTCCTTAGAACTTTTCTGCACTCATCCTGCTGTTCATCACTACATACATTTCCTTAGCTGTGCCCTGACACTGCCTAGCATTTGAAGCCCTGTCTTATTGTATTGAATGAGGGGCAAGCGGTTCCTGGGTCTTGGATTTTCTCCCAGGCCCTAAGACAGATAGCCCTACTTTGCTCAATGGCCTCATTTTGCATTATTACTTGTTGACTAGCAGTGCTCCAATTTTGACCTGTTCCTAATAGTTGATCTACATCTATGTTAACTGGAGGATTGGCAGTCCTATTTCTTCCGACCTGTTCTTGTGCCCCATCAATCCACCAAATCTTAAACTGTAAAAATTGAGAGGGTGAGAGTGATGATTTTGCCAGAATCTCCCAATCATAAGGAATGAGTTTATGTCCATGAGCCATGGAATCTAATGTTTTACTCCCTCTTTCACATCTTTTAGCATTTTTGTAGAAAAGGACTCATATCTGGCCTCGGCTGTGGGAGGCTCTCCCTCTTGGGCCCCTTCTCCAAGTGGCCTTGATTCTAATATTACTGGGAATTGCCACGCCTCAATATCTCCTTGTTTTCTTGCCTTATCAATCATTTTATGTAATGCGCTATCCTGTCCGCTCGGTGGTGCTGTAGGATTAAGTCTTATAGTGGGCGGCTGAGGATCTAGCGCCCTGCCCTATGGCGCTGGAAACATTCCTGGCTGTCCATAGGGATTTTCTGGGGGCAGCTGATACTGAAGTTTGGCTGGTGGCCAGTATTGATAAGCTACTGACGGTTGGGTCTTATTTTCTACCGGCTGATATTGTGGACACTGTATTTGGATTGGCATTGCCATGACAGACACTAACTTTTTCTATTTGATCTTCTTTTGGGGTTTGTACTTGCTTCACCTGCATTTAAGGTTGTAATGTTACAGGCATCTGAGCTGCTGGAAGAGGAGTTGGCCATTGTAGTTTAGACTCTGATGGCTCTGCTAATTCTGGACCTTTTTCTTCTAATTGTAACGTTTCAGGATATATCACCTCCTGTGACTGATTATCGTCAACATTTTGCGTTGACCGAGCCATTACTGGCTCTGCTACACATTTACAATGTGAACTTTCTGTTCCCTTCCAGGATTTTATCCTTGCCTCTTCTTCACAATCTATTACACAGCTTTCAGGGGCATCAGAAACTGAAACGCTGTCTTCTCCTGTTTGAAACGGTTCTAAAGCTACTTTAATAATCACCCAATCATTCCATACTGTAAGTGGGATGATTTTACCTTCCTACTTGCTTGTTTTAATTCTTTAATAATTTTTTCCCAGTCTTTTAGATCGAAAGTTCCCTGTTCTGGAAACCATGGTCAAAATTGTTCTATTGTTTGAAATAGCATAGTTAGACTTTTTGTAGAGACTCTAACTCCTCCTCTTTTTAAAATAATTTTAATAAAGCTGTGATAAGAGGCATATTTACTTTTAGTTTGCCCCATTGTTACCCTAGGTTATTCTGAGTGCACAAGCTTACCACAAGGCTGACTGTAGACGTACTCGGGAATCTCTTGTCAACTTGTCCTCAATGACCACGGTGAGCGTACCTTCACCTTAGAGAAAAGCACCCACGTTGGGCACCAGATGAAGGGGTGGCCTGTCCCTCCACACCTGTGATCGTTTCTCGTCAGGTGGAACGAGAGACTTGAGAAAAGAAATGAGACACAGAGACAAAGTATAGAGAAAGAAAAAGTGGGCCCAGGGGACCACGCTCAGCATACAGAGGACCCAGGCCAGCACCGGTCTCTGACTTCCCTCAGTATTCATTGATCATTATCTTTACCATCTCAGAAAAACGGGGAGTGGCAGGACAATAGGGTCATAGCAGGGAGAAGGTCAGCAGAAAAACATATGAATAAAGATCTCTGTGACATGAATAAGTTTAAGGAGAAGTGCTGTGCTTTGATGTGCATATATGCAAACATCTTCATAAACATTTTCAGTGCATAAAGAGCAGCATTGCCACTAGCGCTAGCAGTCCCACCTCCAACCCTAAGGTAGTTTTCTCCTATCTCGGTAAATAGAACATACAATCAGGTTTTACACCAAGACGTTCCATTGCCCAGGGAGGGGCAGGAGACAGATGCCTTTCTCTATCTCAACTGCCAAGAGGCCTTCTTTCCTCTTTTACTAATCCTCCTCAGCACAGACCCTTTACAGGTGTCGGGCTGGGGGACGATCAGGTCTTTCCCTTCCCACAGGCCATATTTCAGACTATCTCATGGGGAGAAACCTTGGACAATACCTAGCTTTCCTAGGCAGAGGTCCCTGTGGTTTTCCACAACTTTTGTGTCCCAAGGCACTTGAGATTAAGAGAATGGTGATGACTTTTAACAAGCATGCTGCCTTCAGGCACTTGTTTAACAAAGCACACCCTGCACAGCTCCAAATCCATTAAACCTTGAGTCACCACAGCACATGTCTCTGCAAGCACAGGGTTGGGGCTGGGGTTACAGATTAACAGCATCTCAAGGCAGAAGAATTTTTCTTAGTACAAAACAAAATGGGGTCTCTTATGTCTACTTCTTTCTACATAGACACAGTAACAGTCGATCTCTCTTTTCCCCACAGAGAAGTACAGATTCCATCTTTTAGTTGAAGGAAACACAAGGGATGCAAGATTATGCCTAACTTCGCAATCTACCACAGCTGTTAACCAAGTGATGTTTTGATTTGTCACAACATTCAACAAATTATCCCAAAATGTCTTCATTATTGAAATACTTAACTTTAAGAAACGTTTTCTAAAATGCCATATATATTAGATATAAACAAAAAACATACCAAAATCAATACAAATACTTCACCTCATTTAAACATTGTTATTCAAATGTTCCCAGGAATGGTGGATATGAAGATTCTACTGTGAAAGTTGAGAAAAGATGAGAAACTCCCTTCTGTACGAGAGGGTTAGCAACTCCATAACAAAGGACCTCAGACTAGTGGTTTAAACAACAATTTTCCTATCCTTTCCCCTTCCTTCCCCTTCCCCTCCCCTCCCCTCCCTTCTTCTCTCTTTTCCTTTGACGGAGTCTTGCTCTGTCCCCCATACTGGAGTGCAATGGTGCAATCTCAGCTCACTGCAACCTTCGCCTCCTGGGTTCAAGTGATTCTCCTGCCTCTGCCTCCCAAATAGCTGGAACTATAGGAGTAAGCCACCATTCCTGGCTACTTTTGTAGTTTTAGTAGAGATGGGGTTTCACCATGTTGGCCAGGCTGGTCTCAAACTCCTGACTTCAAGTGATCCACCCACCTCGGCCTACCAAAGTGCTGGGATTACAAGCATGAGCCACTGGACCCAGCCACAATAATTTATTTCTTACAATTCTGGAGATTCAGGTGTCAACAGGCTTGATCTAATTCTGAGGTTTGTCTTTGGCTTGTAGATGGTCATCTTATTGCTGTATCCTCACATGATCACCTCTATGTATGTGTTGTCTGTGTCCTAATCTCTTGTTCTTACAAGGACAAGGGTCACATTTGAATTAGCCCCTGAAAATAGACTTAGAGACTTAGAGACTTAGAAACTTAGAAGCTTAGAAAAGCCACACCAGGTGGCTATCTAAAAGCACCCACCCAATGACCAGGTGGCCATCTAAAGCACCCGCCCGATGTCCGTGTGGCTATCTAAAACACCCACCCAAATTCCTGGAACTCAAACAGAAGAACAAGTCCGGGAAATACCCCGCGCGGGTTCAAACCAGGTTCAAACCAACCAATCAGAGTAAGACACCTTGCTCAGGCCATAACCTGCTCCAATCATCTTGTGCCTCAAGCTTTGTGAATTTTTGTGGTTTTTGCCTTTATAAACTGTCTGTAACAAGCATTCGGGGTCCTGTGGCCAACTTCGGACAAAGGACCCTAGCGCACTAGCAATAAATCTCTCCGCTGTGACTTCCGTGTCGAGTGGTCTCTCGCGGCGACCCCTGCCCAGGAAGGAATCTAAAAACTAGGTTCCAACACCCCCATACATATGACTTCATTTTACCTCACTTACCTCTTTAAACATCCCGTCTCCAAATACAAGCACATTCTGGGTTACTGGGAATTAAGACTTCAGCATAGGAGTTCCAGGTTGCAGTGGGGGGAATAATTCAGCCAATAAAACATTCTATAGAAATAAAACCAGTCTATTGATTGCTGGACATGTTATATAGTGCTCTATAAATAGTCTTGTTAAAGCAAACTAAATATGACCTGAGAAGGACTCTGTACTTCCATATTTGAGTCCTTGTGGACAAACTGGGACCTAGCTTAATTGGTAGACAAAATTGAAAATGTAACTTAGGAGTATGCACCTGTAACAATAACTGAGTCTTGGCCAATCGCAGTGGCTGTACTTCAACCACTCATACACTGCTGAGGGTTCAAACTGCTCAAATAAGGCAATTGCCAGGTGTAACCAGTTCAGCTGTTTCTGAACGCACTTTTGATTTCTGTATGTCATTTTCCTCTTTTCTCTATAAATATTCTTCCACCACGTGGCTGTGCTGGAGTCTCTGTGAATTGCTGTGATTCTGGGGCTGCCTGATTTGTGAATCGTTCATTACTCAATTAAACTCCTTTAAATTTAATTCTGTGAACTTTTTATCAGTCTCTATAAAAAGACTGATTCCATTTGTATTAGTGTTAATTCCACAATTGTTCTGTTCACACAACCCTCAGTGGAGACTACTGAGAATGGCTATTCTCTGCTGGCTTTCTTTGAGAATCATCTGTATCCATTTTTGATCTACAGGTTTTGCTTGTTATGCTTCTGGAATAAGTTTTTGTGATTTGGCCAGTATACATATGGATAAACTACTTCAGTGAGTAGAATTTGAAACTTTTAGAAAAACTCAAGCCTTTGTGAATAGATATTTGTATCAATCTTTTGCCTTAATTTCAGCTCAATTTTAGGTGAGTATAAGTGAGACAGATGAAGATCTTTTGTACATTTCAGCTTTTTATATATATTGCATGTGTATACAGTACTATGCATTTATATGTACTATGAGTTATAATCACTCTAGTTTCTAAGAAGATGAGAAGAGCATAATTTTTATTTTTTTTATTTTATAAGTACAAATAGATGTTGATAATTTCAAAGATACATTTAGTTCAGGGAATGAAACAAAAGCCAGAACACCAGCCTGCTTTTCACTCACATTTTCATTATGTAACTAGGAATCTGCAGGTTCCTGGCTCTGCACAAATCTATGTTCATCAGAGAAGAAAAGCCTTTATTTCAACAGAAAAACCATTTTGCCTAAACCAAGACATATTCACAGATTTCACTTGAATTGTGTGGAAAAAAATTAAATGTCCTAGATGCAACTCTTCATCTCAATGACTAAATATTGCTTCTCTCTCCATACAACTATTATTGCTATTTAATTGAAGAATAAAAGTATTTCCTAAAAGACAACTACTTCTTAGTTTTAAGAGATTGGGTAAATAAAGCAAAATACTTTAGAACTCGTGCCTTGACAAGTACATGCCTGTGTTTTCTCCCATAGCTTCTCAGGAATTGAATGCATCTTTACATCTACTGTTCTGTCAAGGATGCATTCTGGTTCCCTCACACTATTTTTTAAATGTAATCTCAGAAAATAGAAACTATAACAAAATAATATGCAAGTACGTCTTAACTAGTTACAAAAGAGGCATAAAGCATTTCTAAATTTTCAAAGAAGGGATCTTGAATAACTTTTTTTTTTTTTTTTTTTCTGTAAA
Source organism: Chlorocebus sabaeus (assembly GCF_047675955.1). Lineage (NCBI taxonomy): Eukaryota > Metazoa > Chordata > Mammalia > Primates > Cercopithecidae > Chlorocebus > Chlorocebus sabaeus. The sequence goes on from NC_132905.1 coordinate 78,715,983, forward strand.
GCTCAGCAAATTTGTGACAGTTTTGGAGCAATAATTCAAAATCAGGGCTTTTAAGCACCCAAGCATGTTATTTTTGCTATGCTCGATTGCACGAAGAGTTAGACTTGCTCCTGTTACTTTCTTTTCTTTACTCTCTCGGCCTCAAGAGCAGATAACTGTCTTCCCTTAGAGGCAGAGACTAAAACTTTCTAGTTATATAAAAGTGAGAGTTCTTGGCCGGGTGCGGCGGCTCACACCTGTAAATCTCAGCACTTTGGGAAGCCAAGGTGGGCAGATCACGAAGTCAGTAGATCGAGATCATAGTGGCCAACATGGTGAAACCCTGTCTGTACTAAAATACAAAAAATTAGCCAGGCATGCTACTGCGCGCCTGTAGTCCCAGCTACTTGGAAGGCTGAGGCAGGGGAATCACTTGAACCTGGGAGCCGGAGGTTGCAGTGAGCTGAGATCGTGCCACTGCACTCCAGCCTGGGCGACAGAGTGAGACTCCATCTCAAAAAGAATAAATAAATAAAAATAAAAACAAACAAAAAAAGTGAGAGTTCTTAAGCTCAATGTAATGAATTTTTGGATGTTGTCTTCCAGTACTTGTGACATTTCCTAAAATTATTAATAGGAGACCTCCACGTAAGGTCCAATAATCTTTTGCACATCCTTCAACAAGAATGCTCCATGATGCTCTGGCCACACGTATTATAAGCCCATGGATTTTGACCATTCTTACCATGTGAAAGATTGGCATTGTGGATTCCTATTTACTGATATATCATTATTATTTATTAATTATCTTGCTCCATTTCAACTCTGGCATTCTCTTTTAAGTACTTTTTATCTCTCAACCTAAACTCTAATGACATTGATCGAATTTTTTTCATGGTTGATTTACTGTCTTCATCACTAATTCACTGATTAGAATTATCTGATATCCAGAATTCCATTATTAATATTTTGGTCTCTAGAGTCCAGACCACCTAATACTAGGAGAGCATGATTCTGACAAGCTATCAGTTTTGAATGGTATTCTTTTTTAAAGTTATCCACACACCAATATTATAAGGAAATGTTTGGATATTGAACAAAAAGATTAAGGAGTATGCTATGTAAATTACATATTTATTTTATATTTACTGTCATTTTATACTCTGATTATCTTTTCCCCAACCTCTAAGGCATTCTATTTGATGGTAAATTATCTATATTTTCTTTCTGGATCATATAGGATGTAAGAGATTTTGTTGCATTACAAACAACCGCCAAATCCAATTGGTTTATAAAACAAGGTTTATTCTTTGCAAGCGAAGCATGTTTAACTAGGTCCAGCGAGGCCCTCTGCTTATCATTATTGTACAGAGATGATTATTCATAGACGTCTAACCTTGATACTCTATGGGAAGAAAAACATATTTTCCTCATTCATGCTAGTTTCATGGCCGAGGCTTCTTTAACAAAAGACAGGATTGACAGGATACAAGCCTTCACATTTATTTAATATAAGTTTGCATGACATGGAAGCCTCCCTAAGGAAACGAAGACCAGAAGAAAAAGTTAAATTTGTGTATTTTTATGCCAGTTTTGTGAAGTAGCCTGTTTGTTTAGATTCTTCTCTTTGATCCTGTGACTTCATAGATAAGGATGTTTCTTTCCTCCCAGTATAGGGAAAGCCCTTTGGCATAGGGTCTTAAGGCATTCTTTAGGGGAATGTCAGAAAATCTTTCCTAAGCTTGTGACCTCCTTTAGGGAAGAAAAGTAAGAGTAACATTCCTGCTTCTGCTGTTTTCTTAAATGCCAAGATGCTGTATTTTGGAGCAGTGTGCACCGAGCTCCATCAATATACCTGCTTCCATACCCTATAGCCAGTGGAAGAAAGTCATGGCAAGCTACACACTGGCTCTTCACCATCTGGTAGAGGCGGTACATATCATTTTTGCTTACCTTTCACCAGGCAAAACAAGACATATAGCCAGAACTGCGGCCAGCAAGAGGAAAAGTACAGTTACTCCCCAGTGATGGGAAGTCGGAATTTACACCCAAAATGCAATCTGTGTAGACTGCCACAAGTCTAGTCTTCTGGTCTCAGATAGTCAATGTAGTCTCCTTTACATGTGAAAGTGCATTCCTTTCTATTCACCTCCCTTCACTCCCCAAGAAATACCCAATTCAGTTACAGCACTAGGCTCTAAATCTAGAGTCTTATGGTAGTCTCCACACAGCTTGTTTTATTCTGTGGAGCCAACGAATAAAATGGTCATTATTTGCTCTCTAGCCATATCCCCCTCACCACCTTCTACCCTCACATGGTTAGTATACACATATAGAAAAGGGTCAGCAAAATTGCAATAAACACTCCCATTAAGAATGAGGAAAATGGGGCCAGGTGAGTGGCCCATGCCTGTAATCTCAGCACTCTGGGAGGCTGAGGCTGTCGGATCATGAGGTTAGGAGTTTGACACCAACCTGGTCAATGTGGTAAAACCCCGTCTCTACTAAAGATACAAAAAATTAGCTGGGCATGGTGGCACACACCTGTAATCCTAGCTACTCTTGAGGCTGAGGCAGGAGGATCTCTGGAACCCAGGAGGCGGAGGTTGCAGTGAGCTGAGATCATGCCATTGCACTCCAGCCTGGTTGACAGGGTGAGATTCTGTCTCAAAAAAAAAAAAAAAAAAAAAAAAAAGAAGAAGAAGAAAATGGGATTTGCACATTTGCAAATGACAATTCTGAAATCCTGCCAGGCAGACATTTTCAGGGTCCTTTTTCAACACATCACTAGAAATATAGTGTCAATATTAATGACAAATATTATTCAGACAGTAATTAAAAAGTGTAAGGAAGACTTTATCCAAGACTACTGCAATTGGGGAAAGAGATGGGGGTCAACTTTGACTATTGCAAAGATAACTGGAGATGTGACAGCTAAAGAGGAGAGTGAGAAGGTCAGTGGATAGAAAGTTACTAGGAGGAGACATCAAAGATAGAGGGATTCTTGCTAAACCAACTTAATTGGATTCTTGCTGAAGGCAGGCCAAAGACTTAGACAACAAAGATGGGAGATGAGAAACTTGATCAGATATGGAGAGTATCAGGTATCAGAGGTGAGGGATTCTTTTATTATTTTTTTGAGACGGAGTCTCACTCTGTCACCCAGGCTGGAGTGCAGTGGCCCGATCTCTACTAACTGCAAGCTCTGCCTCCGGGGTTCACACCATTCTCCTGCCTCAGCCTCCTGAGTAGCTTGGACTACAGGCTCCTGCCACCATGCCCGGCTAATTTTTTTTTTTTTTTATTAGAGTCAGGGTTTTATCGTGTTAGCCAGGTTGGTCTCGATCTCCTGACCTCGTGATCCACCCACCTCGGCCTCCCAAAGTGCTGAGATTACAGCCACTATGCCCTGCAAGGGATTCTTTTTAAACTAAGGAGAATTCTTGCTAAGACTGGACTATGCACACCAGGCAAGGATGGGCAGCTAAGGTCAAGGCCTACTCCATGAGTGTGCTTAGAGGAGCCTGGCTACAGCTGGGTCAAAGAGAGAGTTTTGTCACCAAGTATTACAATGTAAGCACATGTTTTAATAGTGCAAAGATTAATAGTGCAAAATAAACATTACCGTGTGGTTAAAAGCATCATATTTTTTCTCAACTTGTATCTAACTGAATTGATACTGGTCTAGAAAATATTTAATCCTCTTCTATGCCCTTCTCTACACGGCTTGTCAGAAAAGTTTCTTTAGAGCGGCTATTTTGAAAAAAGAAAAAGAAAAAAATATTGTTGCAAGTTATTCTGATTTTCATCACTGGCTCATGCTATCCTGCCTCAGTGAGGGTTTTGTTTTCTTCCTTCTTCCATGGAACGCCAGAAGTTGCCTTTCGCCTGTCTGAAACTGTTTCAGCCTCTGCTGTCTCATAGTCAGTCCATAGACCTGTTGTTCACTCACACTCTTGCTTAACTTCAAGATTGTTTTCCTTCAGCTCACACCCTTGCTGTGCACATCTCCATGTACATCGGCCTTATTTTTATTTATTGATTGATTGATTTTTTGCATGGAAAAAGCATGTTCTTTTATTGTCTTGGTCCAAATTTGAGGTATTTACCTTCCAATTTGTTTTTTGAGTCTTTCGTTTGGTTTTGTTTTTCTCATGTCTCTGTTCTGTTTTACTGGCAGATGTTTCTGGTTGATTTGCTGGAGATGGTATTCTGTAGGTGTTAAGAAGCGTGGCTAGAAAGGTTTATCTCCATTTTCATTAGGCACCTTTCCTTTGGAAAAATCCACCTTGATCTCATGGGAAACCTGAGGTGGTGGCTGTTTCAAGTGCAGTCCGGGGGAAACCTGTGTTGCAGCATACACGCACTTAACAAATGCAGAGTCTGTGGGTTTTGTCATTTCTGGAGCTTTCTAAGCATTCCCTCCCGTTTCTGAACATACACCTTGATTTTCATCTAAGTGGACTTTAAACTCTAGACAATGTAAAGGACTTTCCCACTATACTGTATTCTACAGTCCAGGAAAGTAACAAGTATTTCATGGGATTGTTTTTTGGCTACACTATAAAACACCTTTAAGACTGCGTTTATAAGACATCCTGCATCAGCGTTCTTGGCCGCCATATTGATCTAAAGTACATCTAAAATATTTGCCTTAACACAGTTGCTTCTGGAATTGGGGAAGCCACTGTGGCTATTTGAAATCTAGATTTGAAATATTTCTCAATATTTCTTTTATTTTCACGTATGCTACAAATTCAAATAGAATCTGCCAGGAGAAACTAGATGTAAAGAGATGGAAGCAAGGTGCCAAAAGTCAGTCATAACATTTTCTTATTCTATTTAATAATTTATTTAAGCATATGGATTTGAAAGACTTATCTTAAAGCATCAGCCAATATATCATCTCATTTACTTACAGCTTCATCCCTACTTCTCTTTGCTCTCTTCCTATTTCATTCTTACGAGCAACAAGAACATTTCAAGAGACTCTAAAGCAATTTCTTCTTAAAGAGATGTTGATGTGTGTGTTACAAGCTTGAGAAAATGGATACGGATTATTTTCTTTAATTGAGTAATATGAGGAGGCTGATATCCTAGAAGTCTCAGATTCATTCAGCCTAAGTAGTATTACCATTGAGACTTGACCACATTTTGCATATGAATATTCTGCCTTTTTCTGTCTGGTAATTTAAAGGCCCAAGTTGTGTGAAAATGAAGGATTATGAAGCTACCTCTATTAAATACAAAGTTTAAAGTTTTTTTTTTTATTGCTCTTTAGGCACAGATTATTAATACTGTAATGACACTAAAGAGTATTAAATGCAAATTTGCAAGGCTCTAAAGAGCTTTATTAAGATAAGCAACATGTTATTGAGTCAATTCAGTTGCTATTTTAATGAAAATCTGGCTAAATAAATCTCAGTGGAAGCCACCACAGATGTCCTATCATGTATTCTGGGGAATAAGCAACTGAATTTAGGAGATTGGAGAGATAAACCTGTGAGGAAGCAGAAGGTTGGAAAAGGTGAAGTACAGGACTATAATCAGCCTCTCAGAGCAATTTCCTCCATTTCTGTTCCTATCACTACAATTGAGTACCATACAAACCAATTATCTGACTTTTGATACTAAGACAATTGGTTTGTATGGCAGTCAACTGTAGTGATAGGAACAGAAATTACATTTAGCAAACATAAGAGAAACCTTTCATTTCTTTTGTCTTTCTTTCTTCTTTTTCTTCTTTTGAGATGAAGTCTCCTGTGGCCCAGGCTGGAGAGCAGTAGTGCAATCTCAGCTCACTGCGACCTCTGCCTCCCAGGTTCAAACGATTCTCCTGCCTCGATCTCCTGAGTAGCTGGGATTACAGGCATGTGCCACCACTCCTGGCTAATTTTTGTGTTTTTAGTAGAGATGGGGTTTCACCATGTTGGCCAGGCTGGTCTCAAACTCCTGACCTCAAGTGATCCACCTGCCTCAGCCTCCCAAAGTGCTGGAAATACAGGTGTGAGCCACCGTGCCTGACTCATTTCTTTGTTAATTTTTTTTTTTCCCCCAGACAGAGTCTAGCTTTGTCAGCAGGCCGGAGTACAGTGGTGTAATCTCGGCTCACTGCAACCTATGCCTCCCGGGTTCAACTGATTCTCCTGCCTCAGCCTCCCAAGTAGCTGGGATTACAGGCACATGCCACCACACCCAGCTACTTTTTGTATTTTTAGTAGAGACAGGGTTTCACCACGTTGGCCAGGATGTTCTCCATCTCTTGACCTCGTGATCCGCCCGCCTCGGCCTCCCACAGTGCTGGGATTACAGGCGTGAGCCACCGGGCCTGGCCCCTCATTTCTTTCTTTCTAAATAAATGAAAGGTATCTCTTATGTTTGTTAAATGAAAGAAAAGTGTTTTTGTGTAGTATAACTTTGAAATTCCAGAGAAAAAGGAAGAAAAAAATGAAAAAAAAATAAGAAATTGAGGAATTAAAAATGAGACAGGAAAGCAGAGAGATAAGGAAAGAGGGAAGGAAAGAAGGAAGGAAGGAAGGGTGAGAGGGAGGAAAACAATTAATAAAAGCAGTTTTTTTGAACATTCATGAGCTAGACAAGAGCACCAAGTTCTCAGCTTGGAGTATGCAATTGACTCAGTAGGTGACCTGGACAAATTCCTTAACATCTCTGGATAATAGCTTTTTCATGTTTCAGTTGAAATGATCTGTCTACAGGCATGTTTCAACATATGTACTATTAGCACTTTCAACGGAATAAATCTTTATTGGTTGGTTCTGGCCCCACACATTGAATGAAAATCAGCACCTCTGGCTCCTGCCTATGAACTACCAATAAAGTCTCAGGGATTGTAATAACAACTCTACCACCTTGCTATCATTGCATAAAATCCTGAATGCCAACCTTTAGGAACTCTAGTACAGTCATACCTTATGGAATTGAGAAGTGATAGTTAAGATTTTGTATTGAATTCTTTTATTTCAAGTGTAGAGATTATTCTATTTCATGACAAATGATAATGAGCATTGGCTGGATCTTTGTGTTGGAAATGCTTTGGTGAATGAATGAAGAAAAAAGGAATTATCAGGTAAATATTAAGTATACTACATATCAATTTTATATATTTTATCTTAAAACAGCAGTAATGTGAAAAATTTTAATTTTCTAAATTTTAAGAAGAAAAAAATAAAGTGAAAATAATATTATTTACTTGTTCCAGAAATTAAACATATTTTCTGACTTCAGAGACAGTGGTTTTTCAAATGTTTTCTGAGCAGATGTAGATGATAGCGTCAGAAATGTAAGCAGAGAGTGTCTATGACATCTCATCCCCACTAGTAACAGCCATGGGAGATACTGCAAAAATGACAAAATGTCGTTTTTCAAAATACAGATGAGGGTATAACATTGTATTATAATATAGGGAGGGTGTAACATTGTATTGAATTCCCAGGCAAACACTGTCAAATATTTGCTTCTCACAGTGGTCAAGCCAATTTACGTTATCTTCAGCAGCTTACAGAAATTTCTATTTCCCTATCTACACACCTACTCCCTCCCTCCCCACAACCATTCAAAAATTATCAACTATTTCTGATGTTTGCAGTGTAAGAGGTAAAAATCAATTTTATTTGAAATACATATGTGAAATTATACATATTTTTAAAAAACATTTGCATTTTATTTTCGATGAACTGTTTATATACTTTATATTAAGATTTTGTTATTTGTATGAAGGTGTTCTTTATGTGTTAAATAAACTGCAAGTCTTTTTGATATATTAGGTAAAAATGTTTTACCCCATTTGTTGTTGGTCTTTTGCCTTTGTGATAAAATTATTTAATTGTAGTCTTTTTATTTTTACAGCTTTTAATTTTGCTTTTTGAAGTGCTACCTACTCTGACATTTTAACAAATAATCCTCAATCTTTGTTCTTGTACTTTAAAGATTTCTCTCTTTTTTTTTTTTTTTTTTTGCAAATACAATATAAATAACTTGTCAATCTAAAATTATTTTGGTGCAAATTAAAACACAAAATCATTTTCTTCCAGATGGCTTTCCAATTCTTCTAACACCATTAAATGAGTAATTCATCTTTCTATCACCTATTTGAAATGAGTGGGTTACCATTGTATGCCATGGCCTTTTTTCTTATCCTCTGTGGTTCCACCTTTTAAAGAATCAATGCATGTCTACATCGCTCCTTGTAACCATAATTCATGAACAACACACTAAAATGTCCATTTAAACTTTCATTTGAATGCAATTATGTGGTCTCCCTTCTTTCTGAAAATTTGAATTTAGGAGTTATTTTTATTATTTTTATTTATGACCTGCTTAACTACCCAGTTACAGCAGTGTTCACACATTAGGTATACACTGTTTTGTATTATTAAAATAAGGAGAATGTCAAAATATAATTTCATAAATCACACAGTTTATTGCCACACAAAAATATTTTTTTCTTAGGTTCATAATACTTAAAGAGGGGACAGTGATGTGAACAAATCTAATGGGGAATATACTGAATAGACAAGGTACATTAGTCATGTAGTGAGTGAGTTTCAAGATTATTAAGTCTAGTTGCTCAGTTAGGAGAGAAGGAGGGCTCTGTTGCCCTAGACTGGATGGCTTAAACCACAAACATTGGTTTCTCACAGGTCTGGAGGCTAGAAAGGCTAAGATTAAGGTGCCAGCAAATCCAATGTCTAAGGAGAGCACTCTTCCTAGTTTGCGGATAGCAATCTTCTTATTGTATCGTCATATGACAGAGGGCAGAGAACATGGAAGCAAGCTCTCTGGCATCTCTTGTTATGGGGAACTGATCCTATCAATAGGGTTGCACTCTCATGACTTAAGTATCTCGCACAGGCCCCACTCCCTAATACCATCATGTTGGGAATTAGGGCTTCAACATTTGAATTTTGATGAGACATAAACATTCAGTACACAGCAGAAAGGGAATAGTTGGAGTTATATATATATATATATATATATGTTTCCATTTTGTGTTTTCAACTTGTGCAGGTTCATTTGGAAGGGATAGGCTGTTGTAATAGATGTATTTGTGAGTAAATTTATATTCACAAGTTTTGTATTAGGTCATGAACCCAAAGAGATGTTTTATAACTTTGAGGCTAAATCCAAGAGACTATTATTTTTTTCTACTGGTATTTGTCATGGCAGTCATATAAGCACTGATGACAGAAATATGGTTTTTGTTGCTGTTAAAGTAAATTCGGAGAAATCAGATTACAGCTGATGTAATTTAGATGTTTGAAGGTGGAGGATTTTCTGATAGAAAAATTGAACATATGTAGCTCCCAAAGTGAAAAAAAGCCTTTATCACAGGAGGTGACCTGCATCAGGGAATTTATTTTTCGATGTGGTAAAGTTGACACCAACTTGAAAAGTGAGTTTTTGAAAGAGAGAGAGGGAGAGTACGTGTGTGTGTGTGTGTGTGTGTGTGTGTGTATGTGTGTTTTGATTGGAGATGACTCAGATTTGTTTTTTTGTTTGTTGGTTTGTTTGTTTGTTTGTTTTTTGAGATGGAGTCTCGTTCTGTCACCCAGGCTGGAGTGCAGTGGCATGATCTCCGCTCACTGCAACCTCCCCCTCCCAGGTTCAAGCAATTCTCCTGCCTCAGCCTCCCAAGCAGCTGGAACTACAGGCACCTGCCACCACACCTGGCTAATTTTTTGTATTTTTAGTAGAGATGGGTTCTCACCGTGTTAGCCAGGATGGTCTCCATCTCCTGACTTCGTGATCCACCCGCCTCGGCCTCCCGAAGTGCTGGGATTACAGGCGTGAGCCACCGCACCTGGTCCATACTCAGATTTTGTACTTAGCCTTAGCTAGCAGTGGGATCTGGTAAAGCAAACACCCTTCCTTTCTGCACCCCACTGCATTTAGACTGAATTAATGTCTGCAACACTCTTATGTATTGCTTCAGTTCCTATTTGTTAATGGTTAGTATGTGAAGGATATCATAAAAGGCACTTTAATACTTACTTCACTTACTGGTACCCTATCTAATGGAAGTAAATGTTATCCTGCTCATTTTATAGCAAGCAAACCTGAGATTTAGGATGAATAAGTATCTTACCCGTAGTCACACAGTTTATAGTGGGTAACACCAACTAGCTATACCTAATTCTGAAGCTTATCTTTTTAATCATTAACTAATAATTCTTAATTATGGTTGTAGTTGTCAGTTATACAGTTGATCCTTGAACAACATGGGTTTTAACTTTGAGGGTCAGCTTATATGTCGATTTTCCTCTATCTCTGCCACCCATGAGCCAGTAAGACCAGCCTCTTCTCTTCCTCCTCCTTACTCTACTCAATGTTAAGATGACCAGGATGAAGGCCTTTTATGATGATCCACTTCCACATAATAAATAGTAAATACACTTCCTTTTCCTTATGATTTTCTTAATAACATGTCCGGTTCTCTAGCTTACTTTATGGTAGTAATACAATATATAACACATATAACATAAAACATATTGTTAATCAACTGTTTATGTTATCATTAAGACTTCTGGTCAACAACAGTAGGTTATTAGTAGTTACATTTTTGCAAAGTCAAAGTTATGTGTGGATCTTTGACTGCATGGAGGTCAGAGCCCCTAAACCCTGCATTCTTCAGGGATCATGTCTATATATCTTGCTGTCTCCAGAATTTCATAATTTGCTTCTTTGAGGTTTGCCATCTTTGTGGCTTCACAGCACTGAACAGGTATCTAAATGATTGTTGATTTCAATTTGTGATGGCAAGTTCCTCAGTGGTGCTTGGGACAGAATAAAGGTTTAAATTTTACTTTTTGGCTTCTTAAAGAAAAATAACTGCTGAAAAAGCTAGCTGTTATTTTAAAAACCTATAATAATGCCCTTCCTTCGAGGCCTGGGCTTGCATTCCCTTGCTCAGTGTGAGCAATGGTAAAGGAAAATAGGGATATACATAAAGAGGTAGTCTCTTTGTTCCTGTCAAAGTTTATGCAAATGTGTAAGCCTTTTGCAAACATAACTCAATTCTTTGGTTACTATTGTGCAGAATTCATCAAACTTACTACAATTCAACTGCTACAAATTTGGTGTGGATATTCATTTTCTTTTCCTTTTTACATGTGCCATGAGAACAACCCACCATGACAACTACAATTGAATGAAAAATCAACCCCTGTAATGGAAAAACCGTAAGTCTAGATATTTGACGTGCTGTTTCAAAGCAGTTTCTAACTTCTTGGGTTTGATGTGAATGAGTTACATATTTGGTAAGTGTTTAAGATTCATCCTGAGGAAATGACTTTCAGATCTGGCCTATATTCTTCTTCATTACTGATGCCTAATCCTGTAAAACTATATCATCTTTTTTACAGTTACCATGAAAATCTTTTATGTGCTGTTTCATTTTAAATGACATATTCTCAGTACACATTTTTTTAATCCTTTAAGAAGCAGAAAGAGCTTGTAATAAAATTCTAAATATACCTACTACATACTTTAGATGCCCTCCACCCTTTTGGGGATTTATTTCTCTAATTGACTCTCGCTCCCGGTCTCCACACAGCTATTTCTAACTTCCTAAATTCTTCTTAAATTTAGGATCCTTTTTTCACCCACCTTATTCTTATCTGGTGAGTTTATCTAATTCTTAGGGGAAAAAAGGAATAAAATAAAAACTCCCTCAGTCTCCTGCCCTCAAAGTTACAAATTTTTATGAACCTTCATCTGATCTGTTTTTTCTTGTTTTCTGTTAGAATAAAATCATTTTCCCCTTGAACTGCAGAAAGTTCACTTAAAAAAGTATGCCCCTCATTGCTTGCTTTCCACATTTTCTGAGGAAAACCAATTATTTCCTCTCTGTGTATTTAACCTACCACTCTCCACAAACGTCTTCCTTCCTCTAAGCTTTTACACATGCTTCATTTTTGCCTTCTGACGGAATTAAAAATAAAATGAACAAATTTAAAAAAATCTTTTCTGGACATGGCAGTTTGTTCTGGCTAACCAGTTCCTCCCTTGCTGGCATAGCTAGAATTAGGGTGAAAGAGTGCATGCCCACTGTTTCTAATTCCTCCTTTCTCTGATCTCAGAAATCAGATTTCCTCTTCATAATTCAACTCATACTAATATCATGTTAAAATTATCTGCCTGTTGCTATGTTTAGTTTAAACATCTCAAGCCTTTATCATATTTGACCCTAAAAATCATCTAACAGTGTTGGTCCCTCATTCCTTGAAAATATCTCCTCCTTTGTCTTCCAGGAGACCAAGTCCTCCTGGTTTTAGTCCTACATTTCTGGGCTTTCTGTTTGCTGTCTCTTTGTATTAACAATATCTTTTTATTCTAATACTGTGTTCGTCTGTTTTGCATTGGTCTTTTGTTTTGTTTTGTTTTGTTTTGTTTTTGAGACGGAGTCTCACTCTGTTGCCCAGGCTGGAATGCAGTGGGATGATCTTGGCTCACTGCAACCTCCGCCTCCCAGGTTCAAGCGATTCTCCTGCCTAAGCCTCCCAAGTAGCTGGGATTACAGGTGCATGCCACCACATCCGGCTAATTTTCTGTGTTTTTAGTAGAGACAGGGTTTCACTGTGTTAGCTAGGATGGTCCTGATCTCCTGACCTCATGATCCACCTGCCTCGGCCTTCAAAGTGCTGGGATTACAGGCGTGAGTCACCATGCCCAATCAATCCGTTTTGCCTTGTTCTAAAAGAATACCTGACACTGGGTAATTTATAAAGAAAAGAGGTTTCTTTTGTTCACGTTCTGCAAACTGTACAAGAAGGGTAAAGCCATCATCCACTTCTGGTGAGGGCCTCAGGAAGCTTACAATCATAGCAGAAGATGGAGACATGGCACGGTGTGTTTGCTTCTCTTGAACTGTAACAGACTCTCTTTTCAATGACCGTCATCTTCTAATCTCTTGACTCCACCCCGCCTGAGTAATAATGAAATCTACATTTAAAAATACTCCTTAAAAGACCTATACATTCTCTAAATTAGTAGTTGGATATCTCCCTGCAGAGCCTTTTGAAAATTGTTGGGAGTATATATATGTATTATACGAATTATAGTGTTGGACTACCAGCATTAACTGAGAGAGTGGGTTGAGGAAACTAGACATCCTGCAAAACAAGGGTAGTATTGCACAAAGGAAATGAATTAAAGAGAAACAATTTATAATGATATGTATCTTTTGATATGCAAATGTACCCGGGAGTGGTGGCTTATGCCAAGGCAGGTGGATCATGAGGTCAGGAGATGGAGACCTTCCTGACCAACACGATGAAACTCCATCTCTACTAAAAATACAAAAAATTAGCTGGACGTGGTGGCACGTGCCTGTAGTACCAGCTATTTGGGAGGCTGAGGCAGGAGAATCGCTTGAACCTGGGAGGTAGAGGTTGCAGTGAGCCGAGATTGTGCCACTGCACTCCAACCTGGGTGACAGACTGAGATTCCATCATATATTATAATTATTATATTTCATATATTAATATATTATATTATTAATATTAATATAATATCAATATAATAATATTAATAATATTAATATAATATGTTGTTATATTAATATTATTGATATATCAATATATCAATAATACATAATATATTAATATATCATTACATATTATTTATATATTTATACATAAATATTAAAAATATGTTGCAATATTATTATATGATTACAAATATATGTTTTATAATTATAATATACATAATAGATAAATTCATGCATAAATATATATATTATATGATTACAATTATTATAAATTATAAATATATATCATTCATATATTAATATATTGATTTAACATTATACTTATATAATTATATTATTATATAAAATGTTATATAAAATCTAATAAATAAAATAAAATAAAAATATATATTAAAATAAAAATATATATATTATATAAAAATATAATTATATACTCACATAAACCATAACTGTTCTCAAGACTATTTACTCATTGAAAGCTCATGTGTAACTTTATCCTCTGCCTGAACCTCTCTACAGAGCCCCAGACATTCCTCATCTGCCTTGCCAGCATCTCCAACCCATGTTTGTTTGGCCACAAAAATTCCCTCTTGCAGTGTTGACAATCTCAATGAGCAAGCGTCGGGGACCCTGGTGCCAGTGTGTACTTGAATGATAAGACTCCAAATTTGGGAGCTATCCTAGGCCCTCTTCCACCTCCTTTGTTATGCTCTTACCCTCAGAGTAGATATTCTGCTGCCCTAATCACTCCAGGGCCTAATAACAGAGACAGCCATGAAATTCAGAGCCCACTGAAATCATTCAACTAGACAAGCCTAAATGTGTTTACTCTCTCTCTCCCATTTCTTGAAGAAACCACAAAAAAAGCTTTCGCTAAAGGTTTGCTCCTGCTCCCTCTGCCTCCCTTGCCCTCCACCTTCAACCAATAACAAAGGCAAATGGCATGTTTTTCATCCTCACGGTCAGTACTTTCAAAAAGATCAGTGTTGTTTTCCTCTAATCCATTTTCTGTTTTACTGCCAGAATGATCTTTCAAAGAAGGAAATCTGGTTATATCTTATCCTGATTAGAATCATTCAGTGACTTCTCATTGATCTTATGGAACCCAGTCTTTTTACAGGCCTTCTAAAAATCGTTGATGCTCCAACCCTTGCTTAACTTTCCTGCCTCACTGGTCCCTACCACTCTCACTCATTATTCTCTACATTCATTTTATATATTATATATTATCTATCTATCTATCTATCTATCTATCTATCTATCTATCTATCTATCTATCTATCTATCTATAGAGAGTGAGTTTCACTCTTGTTGCCCAGACTGAAGTGCAGTGGAGTGATCTTAGCTCACTGCAACCTCTGCCTTCCTGTTTCAAGCGATTCTCCTGCCTCAGCCTCCTGAGTAGCTGGGATTACAGGCGCCCGCCACCATGCTTGGCTAGCTTTTGTATTTTTTTCAGTAGAGACGGCGATTCACCATGTTGGCCAGGCTGGTCTCAAATTCCTGACCTCGTGATCCACCCCCTCAGCCTCCCAAAGTGTTGGGATTACAGGTGTGAGCCATTATATTTCTTGTAGTTTATCAAATGCAGATGTTTTCCCTCTTACTTTTTGTTTTTCTACTTTTGAGTATATACTACCCTGGCTTTTTTTCCTGTCCCATTCTTACTCATTATTTAGGTATATATTTAAACATTTCACCTCTTGAAAAGCTTTTCTTTACTATTTTAAATTAGGTAATGTGTTTCTCCCATTGACAGCTTGTATTTCCCTTCTATAGTACTTAGTACACTGTATTGCAATTGCTTGCTTAACTATCCATTTTACCCTTAGATTCAAAGTCAGTACTATACAATAGAAACATAATGCAAGCCACAAATGAAGCCACACATTTCCTTAAAAATTTTCTAGCAGCAATATTTTTTAAATGTAAACAGATGAAATGAGTTAATGTGCCATTTAACCCAATATATCCAAAATATAATTATTCCAACATATAGTCAATATAAAGTTACCAATACTTTGTCTTTTTTCATACTATCATTGAAAAATTGAATGTATCTTATGCTTTTAGTGAGTCTCAATTTGGAGTAGCCATATTTCAAGAGCTCAGTAACCACATGTGGCTACGGGTTATCATATTGTGTCCACAATTGGTTCCTTCCGGTGGGTTCTTGGTCTCGCTGACTTCAAGAATGAAGCCATAGACCCTCACGGTGAGTGTTACAGTTCTTAGAGATGGTGTGTCCGGATTTTTTCCTTCAGATGTTCAGATGTGTCCAGAGTTTCTTCCTTCTGGTGGGTTTGTGGTCTCACTGACTTCAGGAGTGAAGTTGCAGACCTTCACAGTGAGTGTCACAGCTCTTAATGGTGGCATGTCCCAAGTTGTTTGTTCCTCCTGGTGGGTTTGTGGTCTCACTGGCTTCAGGAGTGAAGCTGCAGACCTTCGTGGTGAGTGTTACAGCTCATAAAACTAGTGCAGACCTAAAAAGTGAGCAGCAGCAAGATTTATTGCAAAGAACAAAAGAACAAAGCTTCCACGGCACTGGAAGGGGACCCAAGCAGGTTACGGTGGTGGGTTCCGATGGCCAGCTTTTATTCCCTTATTTGGCCCCATCCACATCCTGCTAATTGGTCCATTTTACAGAGTGCTGATTGGTCCATTTTACAGAGCACTGATTGGTCAGTTTTTATAGAGTGCTGATTGGTGCGTTTACAAACCTTTAACTAGACAGAAAAGTTCTCCAAGTCCCCACTCAACCCAGGAAGTCCAGCTGGCTTAACCTCTCAATATTGGATGCTGCAGATTTCAGCTCTGTAAAGGGAGTATCCTTACTTACCAGGTTCAGCATTCTGTTTCCCATTACGGCAGAGCACTTGGCATTTAGAGCAGGCACTCAATACATGCAGGTGGACAAATAAGTAGATGAATGCTAGAATTTCTCTTTAAATATCATTTTAAACTCTATGATCCATTGTTATTAATTTAAAAATCAGCTTATGACCCACAAGATTTATTTTATGACTTCATTATTATATTAGTATTTACATTTAGAAAAACACTGTTATGGATATTCAGCTAGGAAGAATATAAGTCAAAATAATAATTTTTTTTAGTTACTTCAGTAATTATTTTGCTATCATATTCTTCTGGATTAAAAAAAATTCAACTGTGAAAATCCTAGTGGGGCTCTGTGTTATTTTATAATCTCAATGCAGTTATTATTATTATTATTGGAGAGAAGGAAGCTTGAATTTATATTTTATTATTATTTATTATACTTTATGTTCTAGGGTACATGTGCACAACGTGCAGGTTTGTTATATATGTATACGTGTGCCATGTTGATGTGCTGCACCCATTAACTCGTCATTTACATTAGGTATATCACCTAATGCTATCCCTCCACCCTCCCCCCCCCACCCCACAACAGGCCCTGGTGTGTGATGTTCCCCTTCCTGTGTCCAAGTGTTCTCGTTGTTCAGTTCCCACCTATGAGTGAGAACATGTGGTGGTTAGTTTTCTGTTTTTTCAATAGTTTGCTGACAATGATAGTTTCCAGCTGCATCCATGTCCCTACAAAGGACATGAACTCATCCTTTTGTGTGGCTGCATAGTATTCCGTGATGTATATGCGCCACATTTTATTATTATTATTAATCACAAAATCAATAGTTAAAAACAGCTCCACAATAATTATCTGCAAAATATATAAAAGATATATCACATTTTACCTTCTTCCATTTTCTTAAATACTGGGTAATTGAAATTTACATTACCCACATTATTATGATAGACATAAAATTCTGAAAGAGAACTAAAAAGACCTCTACTATTCACCTTCTCTTTTCCAGAGCTCTGCAATCTTCCTATGAACTAATTTTCTAGGGCCTGCTATGACTGGAAAAACTGTTATTTTTTAAGGCTATTTTGCTCAACCTTGAGAAGATCTGGCTGATAGAAATAATATCAAATAATTCATAAACTTAACCAATGTTTGTTAAGTATACATATTGCTCCAGCACTGCGCAGGACACTGGTAATGAAAGCGACAAATTAGTCATGGCTCCTACCAAAGTGTGTTAGCAAGTCGCTGCTCCTCTAGCTCCATCCTCTTTGCTTCTGGATTTTTTCCCTTACTGAAACCCATCTCTTCTCCCTAGAATAATGAATGCTTATTTGCCCATGCCCTGCTGATGATAGGACTCCAAAGCAGTGACAGCTTCCTTTTCCTAGTCTCTTGCACAGATTTCATGTAAGCTTTAACCCAAACTTCTTCTGTACTTTGTCTGTGTCATCCCTTCCTGCCCATTATCACCCTTTACTGAACCTCAACATTTCTCCTCAACTGTCAAAGTCTTTTGCTCCCATTTCACCAGGTCCTCTCCACTCAAACTCTTGTTCTCACCTTGAAGACTTGAATATCTGACAGTAGACTCATCTGGAGACCTAGCTTCATGCAGGTTCTTTAGTGCCTTAACCTGATATAAATATAAGTTTATATACATATATATACCTTTTTCCAATGATTCAAATATATGTATATTTCAATGATTCAATAAAATATATAGCATTTCATGATTCAATTTCTTAAGCACACATGCCTTACATCTCTTTCTGTTATCCTGAATGTCCTACCTGTTGAATTTTCAATCCTAGTATTCTACATTGGAATCATTAATAATCTTAATCCTTATTCTACCAACGTTACCCCTTGGACCCAAAAAGAGGGTCTTCGTTGCAGGGCCTTGGTCTTCTCTTTTTATACTATACCGCTTCTGATAGAGTGAAGCATTTGTGGGGCCAAGTTATAGTTCCCACTTGGAGACCCTGCACCTCCTCCTTCTCAGATTATATGCTGAGTAACAGGATGCTGGAATTCCTCAGCTAAATGGCCTTGTTCCTGCCTCTACAGCCTGCACAGCTTTTTTATGAAGCTCTTTTCTCCTCAGGGGACCCATTTGTGGTATCCACGTCCCTAGACACAACCCATTTGTGAAGGTTGTAAAGGATGTTGCGCACAAGAACCTGCGGGACACACGTGTGGTCAGACCTCCCTAAGCATGGGCTGGAGCTGAGGCTGGGACGAGAGGAATGGACATCAGGGTCTAAGGAACAGCCCTTTCTGAACCACCACATTTTGAAGTGGAACTTGCCTCCTTCATGCTTTTATAAGGATAAATTGTCAAAGTAGTATCAATCACATTACATTAATAATTTATCTTGATTTACTACCTTTAAATAGTTAGGTAAGTGATAGAAGGAGTTCTAATAACATTCTGGCCCTGGGCACCTTAAATATTAGGAGTGGGTCTGCCGACTGTGCTTACACGTCAGCCCTCACTCTAATCAATACTCTCTTGACTTCTTTCCCTTTTAATGTCTAGTAGCTTTTCTTTTGTCTAAGAACTTGGTTTTTCCAAAATGCCCAGAGTTTATGATGCAGTTCCACCATAATCACATGTACTCTCCCTTCTGATGGTGCTGTTCTTCTGATGTCCTTGCTATACAAAGCCCAAATGTGGTAGACTTTTGCCAGCTGCATTTATCACTCCTATGCCCATCTTCTGAAAGCTGTTGGAAAAAAATGTATAATTTTGTGGATTTCTGCCACTTCAAATTTATGATATTTAATTTTAGTTTTGTTCTACAAATCCTATAATATCACCCTTGTCAGATGCATTTCCCATCTGCCTGGCTATTTCAAAATTTTATCACTCATCTCAAGTAGATAATTTTTGGCCTCCTCATCTTCAAGAGATTGCTTTTATTCTATTTCACAGTAAAAATCAAGACTTGAATGTGGAAAGACCCTAAACTCTTAAACATCAAATTATACATACATCTAAGTGTTCTGACCGTCTTCCTTCTTTTTTTACAAGGTCGTCTTAAAAATTAATGTGGGTCCTTTGTGATCTTTACTGCCACCTGCAGGATGGCCTCATCTACTGTTATCTTCTCCACACCACACTGCATTACGTACCTCCTTTCTTTCCTATACCTTCAGCTTCTCTTCTTTCCTCTCTTTCTCTCTCTCCCCCTTCCTCCTTTTCTCTCTCTCTGCCTGTTGACTTCAAATTGCTCTCAGGTAGCAATAACAGAAAAAAGCCAAATATTTCTTCATTTATGATGTTATTTAAAGTGAAATTATCTTTTCTACTCATAGATATGCTCTTCAGGAAATTAACCAGCCACTGCCATTACCTTCTGCCTGACCTTCAGGGCTCAACATACTTCATCCCAGAACCAGCTCTTACTATTTCACTGAAATTATTTTTTATAAAGTCACCAGTGCCTTTACATGCACTAATCCAAAGGGTGCACTTCAGGCCTCATCTTACCTGACTTCTCTGCAATTTCTGATACTATTGATCAAGTTTTTGATGCTTGACACCCTTTTTTTGTTGTTTTTCTACTCTTGCTTCTTCTCTTACGTTTTAGACCTTCCCAAATCTCCAGTCCAGGAAAGAACACTTCTTTTGGTGCATTTGGTGTGCAGCAGAGCTTGTTCTTCTTCCCAGTTTTCTTTTCACTTTACAAATCTATTTGAGTCATCTCATTTATAGTGTAAACTTCATCTACCTGTTGACAAGTAGTCACTTACCTTTTTTTCTGGATAGAAAACATCAGCCTTCCTAGACAGTTCTGGATCACCTACTTACTGAGAATGTGCATATTCCACAGAGTCCTCAAGCTGAATTAAGTCTTTTCATCCTACCTCATCAAAGCTTGTACTGACTTACATATTTATTTTGGAAATTGGTGAAAGCCATCAACATCTTCCACATTTTCTCAGATCTTTGTCGACAGTCTTTCTCTAGTCTCATTAGCAATGTTTCAATATTCACCAATTCCTTCTACTTCTGTGGCTCTATTCTGTTCTACTTTAGACACCTATCACCAATCAAATGGAATTCTCTCATACATAGACTACTCTTATTTTTTGCTGGCATTACCTTCCTCCCAACTATACTATATACACGCATGAGTTACTTTTCCAACAGTTAAGATAGGGCACATAACTTCTCGCTTTAAAAATGTTTAAGGATCTCCAGTTCTCTATTGCCTATAAAATAAAGTTTTATTTGTATCATGCTTAACTTGACATTGAGAGCTCCTATCATCCCAAGCTCCAACTTCTCATTTGTCTCCATCCATCTCTTATACTCAAGCCATGCCAAAAACTACCTGCTTCCGTATACCTATTCCTTTCATGCCTCTACACTTTGTCAGGTCATTTTATCTTTCTGAAACGTTTTGCCCTTTCCTTGTCTACCTGACAGAGTCATACATATTTTTCAATTTCAGCTGAAGCATTGCCTGTAAAAACTTGACTTCTCCAAGCAGACACAGGGTCATCTATCATGGTCCAATAATTTTGGTCCTGATTCTAATTTAGCAGGTATTACCATGTAATACAGAGCAATTTTCACAGTGTATGTCAAATGCAATTGACCAAACTGCCAAATGTTGTATTCTAAGGGACCTAGTATCTGTTTCATTATTGCAAAGAATTCTTGGAAAAAAAAGAGGGATATTATGCTTCTTCCAGTTATCTCAGCTAAGACTATCTTCAAAGAACTGTTTTAGGTGTGTGGGTTATCACAATGTTCCATATATACTGTTTGCTAATCACTACATTCTAGACACTATGATAATTCTTTCACTTTCCTCCGAAATTATGTGTTAAGTCCATTGATGGAATAGGATAATGAATAGGTTTACATCATGTCATCATAAACTTCAAGTTGAATATTAGTTAACACAGTTCTTAAAAGCACTTTGCCTAACCAATTATCAGAAATATCGTACTGGGTCCCTGATTTAAAAGCTTTAGTTTCCTGCTCCATTCACTGGGATCTACTCTTTTTACAAATTGCCAGTTGCCTCTTTCACAGCTGTTTCTTTTGTTTTGTTTTTTTCTCAGACAACAATGGGCATTTTATTATTGAAATCATCAATACATTAATTAAGGCCTAATATATCTGGAATATAATTGCATACCATTCTTTTTTTAGCTTTTCAGTCTTTACTTTTCTTCATTTTATATTTGACTGATACGCAGAAGACTTGTGCAGAAGAGTCTAGCTGTGTCTTTGTTTCAACATCTTTTCCAGACTCTATACTTAAGGCTTCTTGTAATATATCTAGTGGTTTCAAGGTATTTTTTGAACAAAGACTGTTATTTTACTAAAATGGTCTCTTGGATCATTTTTAGCCTACTTCACATTGATGGTTATCTTCTTGGAGTCACAGATACAACTTCTCAAGTCTTTACTCAGAAATTTATACTATTTCCAATAAACATTTCTGAAATAAAAATGTATATGAATACAGTAAATATAAACTTAAAATGTTTGAGTCACAGTTTTATTTCATAATTCAGCTTTAATTAGGTGAAGAATGTACATATTAAAATTAATTAAGTATTACTTCTTAATTATTTTATGAAAACTAAAATTTCCTCTAAGTTGTTCAGAATATTTCAAAATTTTAGGAACTTCCAATATTTTAATTTTCAGTGTTATTTTTAGTATTGGTTAAATAGATAATAGGTGAGATTTATATGCTGCTCTCTGTTCCTGTTCTGTTATCATTAAATTAGACTCTTTTGGTATGTACTTTAATATGATACTACTGTTTTATTTTATTTTATTTTTTTGAGATGGAGTCTCACTGTGTCGCTCAGGCTGGAGTGCACTGGCATGATTTTGGCTCACTACAACCTTCAGTTCCTGGGTTCAAGTGATTCTTCTGCCTCAGTCTCCCGAGTAGCTAAGATTACAAGTGCCCACCACTGCACTCAGCTAATTCTGGTATTTTCAGTAGAGACGGGGTTTCATCATGTTGGCCAAGGTGGTCTTGAATTCCTGACCTCAAGCGATTCGCCCACCTCAGCCTCTCAAAATGTCGGCATTTCAGGCATGAGCCACTGCGCCTGGCCAATACTAATGTTTTATAATTACACTTTGTCAAAAGATCTAGAATTCTATGGCCAGTTTCAATAACTTTTGATAATATATTGATAATAATAATGGTAAGATGACAATAATAATAACATAATGATAATGATAATAAAAACTACCACTTTAAGTATTATTTTATGCCATAAAACCAACATTTTATGTAAACATTATTCTCACTTTTAAGGATACTACCAGCAGGTGTGCTTTTTTGGGGGGCCTAGTGTAATTTAAAAGAAAATAGAGTTATTTCCGGCCAGATAAGATAGGATACGCCTGTTTCTTCCTGATGCTCTCAACTAAGTACAACCACAAACACTGGAAGTACTGCAAGAGACAAAAAAAAAAAAAAAGAGAGAGAGAGAGAACTCTGAAAGACAGGTAGATGTTAGAGGTCTCAGGATTAAAGAAACAGGTCTTTTGATGCCCACCCAACAGAGCAAAGCAAGCCAGGACCACTGGTTCCCTATCCCCAGTTTTGCCTCAAAAGGCAGATCAGGTAGGCCCATTCCCCTGCCAGATTGAATAAGAGTCCTTTCCATAACCCCAGGTCAGCCCAGCAGCATCAGGAATTGGGACTGATAGTGACACCAGCTAATGGTCAAAGCAGACAAGGCTAGTGAACAAGGACTATGGTTGCTTCCCACTCCTCCCTCACCCCTACCACACACAGACACACACATTAAGGGAAACCTAGGGGGTCCTGAAGCACTGGGAGGGGGATCTTGCTGTCATAACCAGGCTGGCCCAGGAAGCCATCCATCCTTGTGGGTCAGAGACTCCCTTCTTTACCAAGAGACATTGGTCAACTGGGCAGAAGCAGCAAGGAAAATTCTGCCACAACTAATGCTTGTTCTTGTGTGCCTGAGACTCCCCTCCCCACCCCAAAACACCAGACATTGGGCTGTGCCCACTAGAGAAAACCTGTCACAATGAGTGGCACTGCCAGGTTTCCCTCTTTCTAAAGGCTGGAGGCTCTATTTTCTAGATCGAGGCACTATGAGTCCAGGCCTGGGAAACATCTTCTGGCCACCAGGCAGTACCAGTAGAGACCAGTCAGAGCCCAGTGGCACCATAAGGCACCCAACAAGTGACCAAAATAACACCATAAAAACTCTAAAAATGAAGTTGTCATTGGAACCACAGTCCATAAAAGCAGGCTAAACTTAGACAAGGTGGCTACCTGCTAAAATAAAGACTTCAGTAGGAGTTGTAATCTTCTAATAAAAGACAGAATGTTATACCACAAATCAGAAAAATCATAACTTGAATGAGAAAACACTATCAGTGACAACACTGAGCAGAATCAGATGATGCAATTATCTGACAAGGATTTAGGAGCAATCATCACAAAAATGCTTTAATTGCAAAAAGCAACTAAAAATTCTTTTGAAACAGATGAGAAATGGAAAATAACAAATAATTCTATCAATTATTAAAGAGAACCAAATGGAAATTATATAACTAAACAATGCAATAACAGGGAGGAAAAAATAGCTTGCTAGATAGGATAAATGTAGACTAGAGATGAAAGGAAACAGAATTAGTGAATTTGAGAACAGATCAATAATTGATAGAATTGCTTCACTGTTCTTACGATAAAAGTTCAATATGGATACAAAAAGCAGAGTGTGTCTGTGAGTCTGAAGAAATAATGGTTGAAGACCGTTGATTAACTAGAGCGCATCAGTTTGTTTGTTTGTTTTTAAATTTCTCTCTGAGTTACCCCATGAAGAGAAAGAAAAGACCAGGCAGAGACTGAGAGAAAATATTTGTAGGTAACATATTCAACAAAGGGCCAGAGTCTAGAATGTATAAAGGACTTGAAACAATGAACAGTAAAAGCAATTCAATTAGAAAGATACATGAACATGTATTTCACTGAAGAGGACAGATAGCCAATAAATGCATGAAAAGTTGTTGAACATTGTGGTCGGGGGCAGTGGCTCATGCTTGTAATCCCAGCTCTTTGGGAGGCTGAGACAGGTGGATCACGAGGTCAGGAGATGGAGACCATCCTGGCTAACATGGTGAAACCCCATCTCTACTAAAAAATACAAAAAATTAGCCGGGCGTGGTGGCGGGCGCCTGTAGTCCCAGCTACTCGGGAGGCTGAGGCAGGAGAATGGCGGGAACCCGGGAGGCGGAGCTTGCAGTGAGCCGAGATCGTGCCACTGCACTCCAGCCTGGGCGACAGAAAGAGACTCCGCCTCAAAATAAATAAATAAATAAATAAATAAATAAATAAAAGTTGTTCAACACTCTTTGTCATTAGGAAATGTAAATTAAAACCAACAATGATATATTACTACACTTATCACAACATTTATAATTAAAAAAAAAAAAAACGAAATCCCCACAATCATTTTTTCTGAGTTTGAAAATAAACTGAATCACTCATTTATTGCTAATGGGAATGTTTAATTATACAGCCATTCCAGGAAATAGCGTGGCAATTTTATATAAAACTAAGCATACTCTTGCCATATGATCTAGCAGTTTACCTCGTTAGACTTTTATACTAATGAAATCAAAATGTATTTTCTCACAAAAACCTGTACAAGAATGTTGATAGCAGCTTTATTAGTTAATATCCAGTAGCTAGAAACAGCCCAAATGTCCTTCAACAGGTGAATGCTAAACAAATTGTCATATACTGTATTAGTCTACTTTCATGCTGCTGATAAAGACACACCCGAGACTGGGCAATTGAAAAAAAAAAAGGTTATTGGATTCACAGTTCCATGTGGTTGGGGAGGCCTCACAATCATGGCAGAGGATGAAAGTCACCTCTTACATGGTGGCGGCAAGAGAGAAGAGTTTGTACAGGGAACTGCCTCTTTGTAAAACTGTCCGATGTTGTGAGACTCATTTGCTATCAGGAGAACAGCAAGGGAAAGACCTGGCCCCATGATTCAATTCTCTCCCACCGGGTCCTCCCCACAACACATGGGAATTATGGGAGGTACACCTTGAGATTTGGGTAGGAACATAGAGCCAAACCATATCATATACTCATGGTATGGAATCCTACCCAACAATAAAAAAGGAAAAAACTATTGATTCATTAAGCAACTTGAATTCAAGTCATGGAAATTGTGCTGAGTTAAGAGAAAAACAGCTTGCAAAGTAACATGTATAACATTCTTGAAGTGAAAAGTTTATAAAGAGGCAGAACAAATTAATGTTGCCAGGGCTTAGGGATAGGGGTGTGTGTAGATATGGCTATAAAAGGATAGCATGGGGGATCCTTGTAATAGAACTGTTCTGTACCTTGTCTATTTTTAGATTATCCAAATCTACAGATGTGTTAAAACTTCATAGACCAAAACACACACCCACACCCACTCCCCTCTGACACAAATGCACACACATTTTGTCAACCTAAATAACAGATGTACAAAGATTCTCCAAAGATAACATGTTTCTTTGGGAGTGAACATTGCAATGTGGAATATGATGCCATAGTAAGCTATGGGCATATTTAGGGAAGTAAAGGAAGGAAAGTTTGGCAACAAGGGTCAGTAACAAGGGTAGTGTGAGTCCAAGGTTGAACAGGCAGTTACTGGGCAGATGTCCTCACAGAAGTGTTTTTGGTATAAAGTTTTGGTGGTCTTTGTGAAAAGTTATTAATATGGTTTGTCTCTGTGTCCCTGCCCAAATCTCATGTCAAATTGTAATCTTTATGTGTCGGATGAGGGACCTGGTGGGAGGTGACTGAATCACAAGGGTAGTTTTCTGAATGCAGTTCTCATGATAGTGAGTGAGTTCTTATGAGATACGATGGTTTAAGTGTCTAGCATCTCCCCCCAGCTCTCTCTCTTCCCTGCTCTGCCATGGTAAGACATGATTTCTTCCACTTTGCCTTCTGCCATGATTGTGAGTTTCCTGAGGTTTCCTAGCCATGTTTTCTGTTTAGCTTGTGGCACTGTGAGTCAATTAAACCTCTTTTCTTCATAAATTATCCAGTCTCAGGTATTTCTTTATAGCAGTGTGAAAACAGATTAATACAGAAAATTGGTACTGGGAGAGTGGGGCATTGCTATACAGATACCTGAAAATGTGAAAGCAATTTTGAAACTGAGTAACAGGCAGAGGTTAGAACAGTTTGGAGGGCCCAGAAGAAGACAGGAAGATGTGGGGAAATTTGGAACTTCCTAGAGACTTGTTGAATGGATTTGATGAAAATGCTGACAGTGATAAGGACAATAAAGTCCAGGCTGAGGTGATCTCAGATGGAGATGAGGAACTTATTGGGAACTAGAGTAGAAGTCATTTTTGCTATGCTTTAGCAAAAACTGGGGGCATTTTGCCCCTGCCCTAGAGATGTGTGGAATGCTGAACTTGAGAAAGATGCTTTAGGGTATCTGGCGGAATAAATTTCTAAGCAGCAAAGTATTCAAGATGTGACCTAGCTGTTTCTAAAAGTGTGTGCTTGCTCATATGTGTGAAGAAAATGGTCTGAAATTGGAACTTATATTTGTAAGGGAAGCAATAAATAAATGAATGAATAAATAAATGGAAGCAGAGTAGCTGGGCATGGTGGCTTACGCCTGTAATCCCAGCACTTTGGGAAGCCGAGGCAGGCGGATCAAGAGGTCAAGAGATCAAAACAATTCTGGCCAACATAGTGAAACCCTGTCTCTACTAAATATACAAAAATTAGCAGGGTGTTGTGGCATGTGCCTGTAGTCCCAACTACTCAGGAGACTGAGGCAGAAGAATTGCTTGAACCTGGGAGGCAGAGGTTGCAGCGAGTTGAGATCATGCCACTGTACTCCAGCCTGGTGACACAGCAAGACTCCGTCTCAAAAAAAAAAAAATTTGCAGCCTGATCATGTGGTAGGAAAGAAAAACCCATTTCCTAAAGAGAAATTCAAAGTCACTGCAGAAATTTGCTTATGTAATTGGAGAAGAGTGTTAATAACCAAGAAAATGGGGAAAATATCTCCAGGGCCCTACAGAGATCTTAATGGAAGCTCCTCCAGTCACAGGCCTGGGTGCCAAGGAGGAAAAAATGGTTTCCTGGACTGGGCCAAGGGCTTAACTCCTCTGTGCAGCCTCAGGACATGGCACCCTATGTCCCAGCTGCTCCAACTGGAGCTGTGGCTAAAAGTCGTTAAGGTACACCTGGGCTATAGCTTCATAGTGTGAAAGCCCAAGCCTTGGTGGCTTCCATGTGGTGTTGGGCCTGCAGGTGTGCATAAGGCAATAGTTTGGAAGCCTCTGCCTAGATTTCAGAAGATGTATGAAAACTCCTGGATGTCCAAGCAGAAGTCTGCTGCAGGAGCTGGGCCCCCATGGAGAAACGCTACAAGGACAGTGCATAGGGGTAATATGGGGTTGGAGACTCCACAAAGAGTCTCCAGTGGGGCACTACCTAGTGGTACTGTGAAAAGAGGGCCACTGTCCTCCAAACCCCAGAATGGTAGATCCACTGACAGCTTGTACCATGTACTTGGAGAAGCTGCAGACACTCAATGCCAGGCTGTCAAAGCATCCAAGGGGGCTGTCTCCTGCAGAGACACAGGGCCAGAGGTCAGAGTTGCCCAAGGCCTAGGGAGCCCACCCCTTGCATCAGCAAGCCCTGGATGTGAGGCATGGAGTGAATGAAGATTATTTTGGAGATTTAAGATTTAATGACTGCCCTGATGAGTTTCAAACTTGCATAAGGCCTATAGCCCCTTTATTTCAGCCAATTTCCTTTATTTGGAATGGGAGTATTCACCGAAAGTCTGTACTCCCATTGCATCTTGGAAGTAACTAATTTGTTTTTAATTTTTAGGCTCATAGACACAAGGGTCTTACCTTGTCTCAGATGAGACTTTGGACTATTGGCTTTTGAGTTAATGCTGGAATGAGTTAAGACTTTGGGTAACACTTGGGAAGGTATGATTGGTTTTGAAATGTGAGAACAACATGAGATTTGGGAGGGGCCATGTGCAGAATAATATGATTTGGGTTTCTGTATTCACCCAAATCTTATGTCAAATTTTAATCCCTGCATGTTGAGGCAGACACCTGATGCAAGGTGTTTGGATCATGGGGGTAATTTCCCCAGTGGTGTTCTTGTGATAATGAGTGAATTCTAATGAGATCTGATGGTTTAAATGTGTGTGGCACTTCCCCACTTGCTCTCTCTCTCTCATGTGTCACCATTATAAGACCTGATTGTTTTCTATTTACCTTCCACCATGATTGAAATGTCCTGAGGTCTCCCAGACATGCTTCCTATTAAGCTTCTGGAACCATTAGTCAATTAAACCTCTTTTTTTTAAAAAATAAATTACCCAGTCCCAGGTAGCTCTTTATAACATTGTGAAAACAGACTAATGCAGTTGTAACAGTTTTGTTTTTAGGCATACGTTCATGAAGACCTTCCCTGCATGGACCTCAGGCTCAATTTTACCAGGGTTTGAGGTAAGTGACTCCATTTTGATTGTGATAATTTTCAAAATGGACAGTGAAATCTTGTAAGGTGGTAGATTCTATCAATATCAATTTCTCAGTGTGATAATGTCCTATCTATTATTATCCTCTCCAAAAAAATATTTCATTTAAAAATGGTCACAAATCCTACTGTTTCACCATTCATCTCCACCCATAGGATATTAAAATATATGTGTTTTCTCTCAAATGCTTAAAATCTTGAATTCGACAAGTTTCTTTACTATCCCATGGGAATAGACAAAGTACTATCTAAACCAAATTCAGAAATTGTAGTGTCCATAAACATCTTATATTATCCGATTGTGATAATTTTCCATGTTCCCCATTCTCGTTTTCCTCCACAAATAGTCCCTATAACTGTCTTCTTGATAAGGAGGTATGAGAATGAAATAATTTATATGTATATAAATATTTATAAATATATAATACATTTAGTATATAAAATAATATATTTTGGTTTTTTTTCACAAGATACCTTTATATAGAGGGTGGAATGTTCTTAAAAACAATGAGTCAGACTCCATTTAGAGTTATTTTTCAATTTACTGAGGAGAAAAGTATAAAAACACATTGTTTTAGATTATTCAAATCCATACTTCCTTGAAAAACCTAGGCAAAGCTGGATAAACGACCATCAGATGAGTTTTCAGTCTTTGCTTTAATAATTTTTATGCTTCCATACATTAAAGAAAAGTACACCCAAATTATTGATAATGCATAATGGCCTCACTCCTTAGCCTTACTGTCAACTACTACACTATAGATCTCCTATAATAATTCACAGGGTGCTCATAATTTTTGCACGCAATTTATGTGGAAAACATATTTGTTAATAATAAATCCCATTTGTCCAAGAATTGCTTGCTTAGACTAGCCTTCTAGTCCTTTTGCTGTATCAATGTGTAGTTGATTAGTAGATACAATAACTAACTCAGGATTCCTTTGTGCTGTGAATTGAATACTTCCATCCTCCCACATTCACATATTGAAGCTCTCTTACCAATGTGATGGTACTGGGAAGTGAAACCTTTGGGAGTTAATTAGTTTGTAAGGGTGAAGTCTCCTTATTAGTGTCCTTATAGAAAGAGAAAGAGAGTGATCTTTTTCTCTTTTATTCAGTAAGAATACACTGAAAAGATCTAGACAGTACTTTCCTGCAAACTAGAAAGAGAACCCTCACCAGATACTGAATCTACTAGTGCCTTGATCTTGGACTTACCAACCTCCAGAGCTGTGAGAAATAAGTGTTCACTCTCTAAACCACCTTGTCTACTGTATTATTTATCTCTATTTATCTATCTATCTACCCACCCATCTATCAACCTATCTTTTCATAGTAGCACAAAATAAGACTATATCTAGTATATATTTTAAAGTCTGGATTACTATTTCTAGAAAGCATGTATCTTAGAGGTAGACTGACCATTAAAAGATTTCCTCCTATGGAATAGATATTATTACTTTACAACTCACCCTCATGTGAAGTTTCAAATTAAAAGAAAAAAGGATAGAATAAAAAATAGAACATTTTGAGAGATAAAGTATAGTCATTATTGTAACTTTGAAAAAGAAATATCAGTAGGTTGATTCATTAAATTGAAATGGTACAAATGAAGATAAACAGTCAATATTGACTTCAGAAAAACAAACGAGGGATTGATAGGTAAAGTAATTAAAAGATTAATATTTACAAAAGGCAGTTATCAGAGTAAGAGAAGATATTCAGGAGCTAGACTTGGTGGTTACTGGGAAGCATTTTGTATTTTACAAGATAAGCACAGTCTAAGGAAAGCAGAACAATAATAGCATGGTGAAGTTTGAGCACATTTTTTTTTTTTAGTTTTCACCAAGAACTATGACCTGGAGACTCTTTGTGACTTAGCAAAATAAATATTTGCTTTGATATTTTACCTTAACTTGGAATGAGAATGATGAATGTTTTGTCCATGAAGCAAGGAGAAAACAACAGATGATTTTCACACGACTATTGACATTTCCATATGATGAGAATGAGTGTTTTAAGCACCCACAAGATATATGAAGTTATCCATAATGTAACTCTGGGACTACTCCCTGCATTAGGATATTGGAATCTTTATTACAAAATGTGTCTTTATAGATTTAGAAAATGTTTAGATCATGTTTGAATTATAGTGGAAATAAGAAAATATGTAAATTAAATAATCAAATTAAGAATCTTTGGAAATTCATTAATAGAAAAGAAATAACAAAAAAATCAGTGGGCATTAAGTACATATTTCTTGAAAGTTATAGAAAA
The DNA here is from genome assembly GCF_047675955.1 of Chlorocebus sabaeus. Lineage (NCBI taxonomy): Eukaryota > Metazoa > Chordata > Mammalia > Primates > Cercopithecidae > Chlorocebus > Chlorocebus sabaeus. Next base: position 78,747,160 of record NC_132905.1, read on the forward strand.
GTTGAGATAAGAAAATAATAGTTGAGATAAGAAAAACCTTAGGAAATTTTTATAAATAAATCTCAGAAGAGTCAAGAAAAATGGCTGGTAAACAAACTGGGAACCTTGTAAAGACGTGGAGTGGAAGAGAACCAGCAATAAAAAGCAAGAATAAAAATCAGGCAAAACTAGGAGGGGATAATATATAGTCAGCACCGGGCTTACAAAAATCAGGAACAGATTATGTGACTATTCATTATCCTCTCACTAATCAAATAAAAAAAATCATTAAATGTACTTTCAGGCATTAATTCTAAAACTCTAAAAATGTTTTAGAATACTGAGGAGCTTGTATATTATTTTAGCAGTTGGCAGTAGTATGAGGAAAAAGTTCAAACCATGTGTAAATGAAAAAATAATCAAGAGAGATTTTGGAATCCAGAAATGATGTGGAAGTTTTAGCAAGACCAGAAGAGGTCATAGAGGCAGAATACTACCTCATTGGTCACTTTGTAGAGACAATTTTAATTTTGATTACCATAAGCAACATTTAGATTTATTTATTAGATTGGTGCAAAAGTAATTGTGGTTTTTGCAATTGAAAGTAAAGTAGTTTCATTAGGTTTTGCACCAACCCGATATTTTTAAATTCTTTATCGTTAAATCTTCAGGGGTTTTCTGATTTTCCAAAAAGAGTTCAGAAACTACTGTTTCTCTAGAAGTTTTCCAAATTTTGAGAGTCAACCTAAAGCTTTATTAAAGGTGTTCATTCATTCTTCCAGTAATATTTACAGGTACCTCAGTGTGCCAGATCTGGTACAGGGATTTAAATATATATTGACAAAAAGAGACAGAAATACTGCTTCCTCCCTCATAGAAATTTGAGACGAATAGCAGAGTAATCAAATAGTCACAGAAATATATAACATTAAAACTGTGGTAAAGGTTATGAAAAAAAGTATATGGAACAATAAGGTCAATGAAGAAAAAAATCCAAATTCATCTCAGGGTGAATGTCAAAAGGCTTTCTTGAGAATGTGACATTTGAGCTGGATGCAGGAAGATGAGTATAAAATAATGAAGAAAATATGGGAAGAGTAAAAAGTTCCAGGAAAAGAGAAGTGTATCAGTAAGGGTGTAATGAGAAGACAGAAACTGCAGAGCAATTTGAACAGCGAAGAAAAAGGATGTTAACTATACTAGGAGATTGGATTAATGAGGAATTGGCTGGTAAGGAGTAAAAAGAACTCTAAAAATGTAGGATAGAAACTGTAATGGGCAATCACTACCCTTAGGGCATAGATAGGGCACTTGAGTCAGGTCCCCATTCTCTCCTTGTTATAGAGACCCTCCCTATCAAGATCCCTCCTAACAAAGTCAGACCTTGTTAGGGAGGGCACAGTTGTTGAATGGCAGAGAAGCAGCCGAGGCACCACACAAGTAGAACTTGCCAGAAACTACCCTTTAGAGTGTCAAGTAAGCCATTCACTCGAAGGTGACTCACTGGAGTAACTCCTCTACAAAACAACCTGTGGATGCTTTTGGCTAATCTGTATGCTTTGGGCTGCTGGCTTCTGTCCATTGCAGGAGCCATTTGCTGGAGAAGTTGTGTGTGCAGCATGACTCCGTACTAAAGAAGTGTTTGCACTGCAGAGCTGGACACTGGGGATACCTTATGTACTGTGAGATACTGCCACGAGAAGCACCTTAGACCAGGAAGAAAAGCTCTTTCTTTCTGCAAAGTATTTTCAGCATCCCCTACTCATAAAACTTAACACTGTGGCAGCTAGCTAAGAAAAAATATTTAGTGGGCTCAAGTCCATTCCTGGAACAGACAATAAAAGGTTCATTCAAACATGGCAGAAAACAGATTAACTGGCCAAGAAATTGACTGTGCAGAGAAAATCTATGTGGGTAGAACAAAACACATTTGAGGACATTGCTCAGGGTTTATCAAATGTTATTGAAACCTCCCAAGCTGTCCCATAGAACCAGTGTTTGTGGTTTCCTTTAAATAAACACAGAAACTGTTCCTCTCAGTCTTGAAACTTCAGAAAGCTACATTTGTTTTATCTGAGTTCCTTTCTCAGGAAACCAGCCATCAGAGCTTAAGATAGAATCGAGGAGCTGAAACTCACCAGATCACCACATCTGGACAAGGAGATACCAGACCTCTCACCCATCATGATCACCTAACTGACCACATATTGACCAATTCCTTGTCTTTATTCTTCCCTAATTCCTGTTTTCCCATACATGGTTACATTTCTTCCCTCCCATGTAAATTCCTAATTTTAGTCAGTCAGGGAGACGGATTTGAGACTGATCTCCCATCTCTTCAGCTGCAGCCTGGGATTATAGCCTCTTCCCTGCAGTGCTTTTTGTCTCTATGACTGGCATCCTGTGTGGTAAGCAGCAGGACCTAGACAAAACTCCTGGTGTTTCAGTAACATTATTTTCATCTTTAACTTAAACCTGAATATAATTCAATCTTTCATACCTTGCTGAAGTAGTTAACATACAAAAGTGCAAATGTGGCTGGGTGCGGTGGCTCACGCCTGTAATCCCAGCACTTTGGGAGGCGGGCAGATCATGAGGTCAGGAGATCGAGACCATCCTGGCTAACATGGTGAAACCCTTTCTCTACTAAAAATACAAAAAATTAGCCGGGCCTGGTCGGGGGCACCTGTAATCCCAGCTACTCGGGAGGCTGAGGCAGGAGAATGGCGTGAACCCGGGAGGCAGAGCTTGCAGTGAGTCAAGATCATGCCACTGCATTCCAGCCTGGGCAATAGAGCAAGACTCCATCTCAAAAAAAAAAAAAAAAAAAAAAAAGTGCAGAAGTCTGGATACTGATGCATAGTCTTGGGTTACATTACTCCCTAACAAGTCTTGCTTGGCTTCAGTTCTTTATAAAATGAAGAAAATGAAGTTAATGATATTTAAAGTCTCTCTGTAGTTATGCTCTATGATACTTTGAGTCACACAAACAAGTACTTGAATGAGTAGAACTAGTATGAATTATCATTTTTAAGAAGATATTTCCAAATTCAGTGCTTGGCAAAAATATTACTCTATTAGATCAGAGTTTATTAAAACAAGCTGAACTTAGTGAAGTGTAAATGTTAATATTTTTTGAAGCATATTTACAATAATCATATTTTTTTGTGCAAATACTTCCCTACAGTCCATGAACAAAGAGTGGAGTCTTGATATCCCTGCTCATGCATGTTTCCCAAGCTCCCTTAGCGTGACACAGAGCCAGCAATGTCATTGAGATGAAAGCTGATGAATATTCTCACAGACCTGAACTTGTACCTGGAATTGTAGATGGACGACTACTTTTAAGTGACCACCATTGGCAAGGCAATAGGTTATGATCAGAAGGATCCATTCCTTTTGTTTATTCTCCAGAAAGTAAATTAGAGTATTCCCCTCAATGTAAAAGAAAGAATTTAACCACAAATATTGGCTCACAATAGCGATAGTTAAGTCAAAGATGTAGTCTTTGCAGTATTAAGTGACATTCAAGGGAAAATGAATATGGCTTGTCTGATTTCATGATTTTCACACAATGGCACCTGTCAGGTACTGTGAAGACTGTGATTAGTATTCGAAAACAGCATCAACTTGCAAGCTTATTCTTAATGATATTCTTAATATATGTATTTGATTAGCAAGAGGCTATTGAATCTTAATAGTTTTTTGAAAAATCCTGAAATATCTCTTTACATGCATATGCTGATACTGATGGAGATATTTAGTTAAAATTAAAGATAAGCCGGTATTCAAGTCCCAGATTTTTAAAACGCTATTCCATGCAGTATTTATCTATCAAGAATATTTTTCTCAAACCTCATTATTTTCTGGTTTTCAAATGACCTAGGAGAGTGGTGACAAAAGACCAAAATAAACACCATTTTGCATGAAATTCTGGCTCATAAAGTAGAGTTTTGGACAGCATACAGAAAACTTTTAAAAGATTTTATGTCTTAGATAGGCCACATATGAAGGTGTGAATCCTTATATGTTGGATGTTTCAGGGAGGCAAAAAAGGGAAAGAAAGAATTTTCTGTATAGCAGTCGGCTTTTCTAATGCCAGCAGCCTTTTCTGGAACAGCTGCTTGTAATACCCATTTAATTGGCTTAAAGTTGTTCTTTCCTTTCCTGCTTTGATACAAGGTAACATCATAATTGAACTATTTTCAGAGATGTTACAAAACAACTTCCTGAAAATCCAGCTGTATCTTTATTATGTGCCAAACATGTGTGGGCTTTTTGTATTTAAATGGTAGATTGTTTTAAGTAACTATTCTCTGTAACATTTTAAGAAGAGTTACCTTATGAATGTTTTTATTTGTTTATCTTATCGACTCAAATATTTTTATAAGGTAACTCCACTAAGAGTATCTAACCACCAGAAATTATTTATGTACAGCCTTTTCATAGCAGTGCAGCATATGCCAGCATTGGGTGCAAATAACATCAATAAACCATGTGTGAAATAAATATTCATCACGTGTTCACTTTGTCGGATCCCGGATACACAACAGAAACCCAAACACAGAACAGCATGAAGCTTCTAGTCCAACAGACAAATTTTAATTGGCTAGGTTTTAACAATAAAAGTGTGGAGAAGAAAAATGCAAGATAACCGAGATAATCAAGTTTTTCTGAGGCAATTTGAAAAAAAAAATCCTTAGATTATAATTGTGATTTTGTGTTTGGCTAAGTTGTGTGGTTAACACTTGAGAGCAAAGAATCACGCACTCTAGATAATCTAACAATGTAGGGTATTTCTGAAATCTGGGAGAGGTAGTAAATGACAGGGCCAGGACACAATGGTTTTCTTGGCAAGCCAGAGAGGTGAATTTAAGATGATATGATAAAAGTTAGCTGAATTTAATGTGACGTTCTCAGATGAAAAATAAGGATTTAACACAAATAGAGGGAAGAGTAGCAGTATTGGTTGAAAAATATCCTGACAATTTAATATGATAAAAGTTAGCTGAATTTAATGTGAGGTTCTCAGATGAAAAACAAGGATTTAACACAAATGGAGGAGTAGCAGTATTGGTTAAACAGTATCCTGACAATTTATGGACGACAAACCCAGTACAAGGCCACAGCGATTCATGTTAATAACATGAATCATCATAAGTCACACTGCCAAAGAAGTCATTTTGAACTCGGTTACACTGATGGACATATAAAATAAGAAAAGCGATAGAAGCCCAGGACAAAGAAAGTGACAGCGTGCTGCCTGTCATTTGGCCAAATCTGTTTGTTCAGTTCAAGTCACCAGACTTTCAGAAAGATATTGACAAAGTGGAAGACATTCAGCGCTGAGGAGACTTAAATTATGAAGGGAATTGACAACATGACAGATGAAGCGTCCTTAAAGCAATTGTGGATATTGAATCTCTAGAAGAGAAAACTCCAGGGGAATATGAGAGTTCTCCTTAAACAGACCAAGCGCTTTCATGTGCAAGAGGCCTTTGATTTGCTCCTTATAGCCCTGATGCTTCAAGCTGGAATGAAAATGTTGAAACTCCAGGGAACAAAATTTTAGCTTATGTACAGAGAAATTTTCCACCATTCAGAGCTGTCCATGGATACCTCTGACTGCCTCTAGAGAGGCAGAACCGTAAGCCATAATATTGTCTGCATCACTGAAAGTTTTCAGGCACAGCCTGGGTGAGCACATGTCTGGCAGATTGTTAGATGATTCAACATCAGATGGAAACTGGACTAGATGCCCCTAGAGATCTCTTATCCCTTACTACTCTAGATCTATACAAAGTATATATTTGATTTTTCTGGCCAGGGAGCACAGATATTCATCCTCCTAACTAAATTTCTTTCTGATTTTTTCTTTTTTTTTTTGAGACGGAGTCCAGCCTTGTTGTCCAGGCTGGAGTGGAATGGTGTGATCTCAGTTCACTGCAACCTCTGCCTCCCAGGTTCAAGTGATTCTCCTGCCTCAGCCTCTCAGGTAGCTGGGATTACAAGCACCCTCCACTATGCCTGGCTAATTTTTGTATTTTTAGTAGAGACGGGATTTCACCATGTTGACCAGTCTGGTGTCAAACTCCTGACCTCAGGTGATCCACCTACCTCGGCCTCCCAAAGTGCTGAGATTACAGGCATGAGCCACCATGCCCGGCCACTACATTTCTTTAATAGTAAAATCGTTGACTTTTTTTCTCTTTACACAGTTTATTTTATAACATTGAAATATTTTTAATTAGCAAGCTCACATGAGGAACATTTTCATATTTTACGTATAAAATATAACTATAATTTATCTCATGAAAAGTTAATAAATTTTAAATACGTTTAGCCATATGTCAAGGATGTTGTGTTTAGCAACTGTTAGCAAAAAGGAAGTACTTAAATAATTTCAATGGTAATACAAAAATATTTTAGTCCCAATCATAAAACTCAATGAGTTTGCCACAAAGTAGGATCTTAGTGATTGATTCTGTTTTGTGTTTAAACCTCAATAGCTGGGAGCCAAGGCTCCCACCATCACAGGAAGGTCTGTATTGGGGTCTGAGAAACAGGATATTTCCCTGACCCCTTCACGGGACTCATGACAGGGGTGCCTCGGCCACTCAGCCCGCAGCTCTCAACTCCTCATTGGAGGGAACACATAAGTGAACGAGGTGGGAACTGAGTGCATGGGTGATGGAACCAGCCGGCAGCCACTTCAGCACCCGCAAGGGCAAACTCCACTCACTCAGACCTGCTGTATTCCACCTCCTGTGGGAGGGAGTGTGCAGGTGAGCAGGTATGAGAGCCAGGGCGAGAGCTTTCGGGAGTGGCAGGAGCAAACTCCATGCAGGTCCCGCAGCAGCATCTGGGGCAGTGCCCATGACCCCTGAAGCCCCAGAGAGAGTGTTACAGTGCTCTCTTAGCTCTGCTGTCTGTGGACAGCTTGAGTGCTAACTGCTCAGTGGGTCTCTGCCTTTTTGCATAAGGCAGTTGCCTTCTGCTAGCGAGGGCAAAGGGTCAGTCCAGTCTTTTGTATCTGCACTCGTGACTCCCGAGCTCTTGTCCAGTGTCCAGGAGAAATGAAGTCACATGAACAAATCAAAGGATGGTAAATGCAGGGAATGTTATGGCCGATGAAAGCGGCTCTTGATCAAAAGGGAGCTGAAAAGAAGATGGGGTGGGAAGCTCATCTTCCCCTGAAGTCTGGCCATCTCTGGCTGGATTCTTCTCCGGAGTTATACCATCAAGCTGTCTTTCTGAAGTCAAGCCACTTCTCTCTGATGTCCAATCATAGTCTCCAACACCCAGCTGCTTCTCTCTCTCTACTGGCTGAGTCTCGGGTTTTTATCGGTACGAGAGCGGGGACAGGGTGGGCCATGGTTGGTTTAGGAAAAGGCGACATTCAGGCGGGAAAATAGGGATGTAAGTTCTCACTTTGGGCTGTGGTTTCAGGCTTGAGGGTAGGGTTTTACGGGGACTTGCCCTTTTCTGCCTAGAATTTCTCTGCCTCCTGTCCCTATCACCTGTACCTGTCATGGCATCATGGGGAAGTCCTCACTGCTGTAGCATCTTTTGCCACTGCACAGTGCTGCTTTGTGGGCTTCTCCTAAATTCTCAGGCACTGTGTCCCAGAGCCCTCAGAGACAGGCTCTACTACCAGCAATCTACTCTCTACTAACCCAAGTGTGTCTCCAAGGACACTTGGGTTAGTAGAAATCTTCTAAAGAATTCCTTATCCTGGAGTCCCATCAGACTCTCAATTAGTCTCAATCTTTTCTACTTCAGGACACAGCCAGATTAACATTTACCAGTGGGCCTGAAGCATAATTGATCTTTACTAACCATTTGTGGGTTGGGGTAGGAGTCAGGGGCTACTGAATATCTTCTGATTTTAGGAAAACAATGCTGAATTTCTATTCTTTATTTACTTGTGTGTATTAGAAATGGATAAAATGACAACCTTATTATTATTATTATTCTTGAGACAAAGTTTCACTCTTTTCTGCCCAGGCTGGAGCACAATAGTGAGATCTTGGCTCACTGCAACCTCTGCCTCCTGGGTTCAAGCAATTCTCCTGCCTCACCCTCCCAAGTAGCTGGGATTACAGGCATGCACCACCATGCTGACTAATTTTTGTTATTTTTAGAGAGACGGGGTTTCACCATGTTGGCCAGGCTGGTATCAAACTCCTGACCTTGGGTGATCCACCCGCCTCGACTTCCCAAAGTGCTGGGATTACAGGCGTGAGCCACCATACCCAGCCAACAACCTTATTTTTTTTTAACTTACCTTGTTGCATACTCGTCTTGTTTATGAGTAGTGATACAGGAGTGCTGGGAAGTGAAGAGCGTGGTCCCTTTAAATGAAACAGAAGTTGGAAGGGAAGTGCTGGGTAGAGAAGGGCATGATCCCTGGCTATGGCTATACCCCCATGGACCTAGGTGAGGACAGGCACTCCTGCCTTCGTGCCCAAATGTTCCATTTCCCAAGACCACCATGGCCCATCACGCCCCTATCCTGGGCCATAAAAAACCCTAGCAGGCGGACACAAGTGGCTGGACATCATGAGGAACACATCAGCAGAAGAAGACACAAGTGGCTGGTCAACTAGAGCACACCAGCAGAAGAGCATGCTGACAGGCACCCAGCAGGCTGGCAGACCACTGACTAGTGGAACAATGTGGAGTTTGGTTGTGCAGTCGGAGGAGAGCCAAGGCCACCGAGTGGCTCAACTCCAGGGGAAATCCATCTATCTGGCTCCCTTATTGGCAGAGAGCTACCTCCACTCAGTGAAACTTTGCACTCATTCTCCAAGCCCACATGTGATCCAATTTTCTGGTACACCAGGCAAGATCCCAGGATACAGAAAGCCCCCTGTCCTTGTGACAAGGTAGAGGGTCTAATTGAGCTGGTTAACACAAGCTGCCTATAGACATAAACTAAAATAGAGCCCTGTACCACATGCCCACTGGGGCTTCAGGAGCTGTAAACATTCAGCCCTAGACACTGCTGTAGGGTCGGAGTCCCACAGCCTGCCCATCTCTATGCTCCCCTAGAAGTTGGAGCAGGGGGGCTCTGTATAAGTGAGCCCCACCCCAATTGCATGCCCTGCCAGGGGGACAAAAGAACCTTCCATGTTTCAGTACTAAAGTTACTGTGTTCCAAGGTGTTCTTTCCTGAAAGGTACAGCCAAAATCAGAATTAATCACTTGGTGACTTGGCAAAGCCTCCTGTAGGAAGTTCCAACTGAAGAGATGTGTCCCTCCTTTTCACTGCCATCACTTGTGCCTCCTTCTTTCTTGCCTCTCTCTTTTTCTTTACCCCTTTTTCCTTCTATTGGGTTATTTTAAAGGTGTTTAGGCTTTTGCTTCAGGATGTAGGTAGATGCACCACATGGAGATAAGTTGGGTCTGAGAAGAAATGCAGCTTGTGAGCCTATCTGTCTCATAAACTAGACACTGTTATCTTTGTATTTAAACATTTCTAATTTGTAATCAAGTGTCATTGGTCCAGTTTTAGTAAAATGAAATAGAGACTAGGCCTGAAAATAATCCCTGATCAGAAAAAGGCCTGAAAGTGGCCTTAACCTTGCTTGATACTCAAGCATAAGTGAAATGTAATTTAGGCTCTTTTGCGTAAATGCCTATATTAAGGAAAAAGAAAGTTAAGCTTAACCCACAGCAAGTTGCCAATTAACTTCCAATTATGTAACTGGGCACGTGTGAGAGGTGAAGCCTGGTGGGCTTCTGGATTGGGTGGGGACTTGGAGAACTTTTCTGTCTAGCTAAAGGATTGTAAATGCACCAATCAGTGCTCTGTGTCTAGCTAAAGGTTTGTAAATGCACCAATCAGCACTCTGTAAAAATGGACCAATCAGCAGTTGTAAAATGGACCAATCAGCTCTGTGTAAAATAGACCAATCAGCAGGATATGGGTGGGGTCTAGTAAGGAAATAAAAGTAGGCCACAGACGCCAGCAGCAGCAAGCTGCGTGTGTGTCCTTTCATGCTGTGGAAGCATTATTATTTGCAATAAGCCTTGCTGCTGCTCACTGTTTGGGTCTGCAGTATCTTTATGAGCTGTAACACTCATCATGAAGGTCTGTATCTTCACCCCTGAAGCCAACGAGACCAGGACGCCACCAGGAAGAGTAAACAACCCCAGACGTGCCCGCACGGGTCGCCTTTAAGAGCTGTAACACTCACTGCGAAGGTCTGTAGCTTCACTCCTGAAGTCAGTGAGACCACAAACATCTGAAGGAATAAACTCCGGACACACCATCTTTAAGAACTGAAATGCCATCAAGGTCCGTGGCTTCGTTGTTGAAGTCAGTGAGACCGAGAACCCGCCAGAAGGAACCAATTCCGTACACACTTTCTAATGGGATAGACCAAATAAGGCCACTACATACCTGCAAACAATAAAACAGATGCTTTGTTTTATTTCTATGTTCACCCTATTAAAAAAAAAAAAAGCCTTCTCTTCACATGCTTATGATTTTGAATTCGGTTCTCTTTATTTTGAAGGTTAAACTCCTTAAAATTTTGGTGTGGATCAGTTTATATTTTAACAGTAATAACATTTGATTTTTTAGTATGTATACTACAAGATTTAAAGGAAAAAATCTGGATCTAGAATGTTTAAAAGTGAGCCTTGATACTCTTTCGACAGACTTCTGCAAATGCATGCCAAAATATATATATATATATATCTCCAGCTGGACCCTCTTTAAATATTTTTGCTGGTTAACAAATTTAATGCATGTAACTTGACAGGAGCAAGGAAAGGGTTTATCTACAAAAACTGATGGAAATCAGTAACGCCAAATACAGAAGAAAGTGAGACAAAAAACTTTTTGTACTACAAACATGAGGAATCCTGCTTCAGTAATTTTTAATCTAAATTACTAAATGGATATTGCATATTTAAGCACTAGAGTGTAAAACTATTTCTATAACCTGGTCTCCAAACCTTCAGGCTCATATGTTTTATTATATAAGACATAAAATATACAATTTTAGAAAATGTGAGCTCTTAAGATGATTCATGATTGGTGACATGCACAAAACCAACTTCTGTTAACCAAGAACTACAAGTTCAGTCCAGGTAAGATTGGGCTGACTTATTTAGTAATTTTAGCTAAGTAGTTGTTTTGCCTAAATGTTTCACCCTGAGGAAGAATTATTTGTTGTTAATGCCAGGAGAAACTGTGACAAAATATATTATAAACTGAGGCAGCTATCCTTTTTACCAATTTTTTTCTACTTGATTAGCTTTCAAATTTGAATGCCTTGTGGCATTGAATAAAAATATTATGACATTTTACCACATCAAATTTATGATAATAAAGACAGTAAATCCATTCTAGTGTCAGTATTATATAAATGTGAGCCTCATGCTTGATTAAACCTCTGCACGTTTTCCCCACATTTACTGTATTTGTAGGTTCTATTTATACATTTTTTGTAATATTTATCATTTCTTTTATCCTCTTCATTTTTATTTCCACCATCCTTAAGGCCTTAATATTCAGTTTGAAATAGAGGCAGAACCATTACATTTGTCTCTCTGCCTCCATTCTCTGCTTCAGTGATACTTTTCATGCTTCACTGGCAGATTAAACTTCTAGAAGCACAAATCTAAGGATTTCTTTATTTCAGCAAAAATTCTCAGTCTCCGTTTCCCACGGTCTACAATAAAAAATATTCAAATGTATCAACTCTTAAGGTCTTTATTACCCAGGCCTCAAAATACTTTTACTATATTATTCACTTGAAAATGCTACCCAAACACCAAGAATTCTGTCTAGGTCCTGCTGCTCCCTGATCGGAAAGTCGTCCAGTGAAATAATAAGTACTGCCAAGGAAGAAGACATTATTTGAGTGCTGCTGGTGAGGAGAAGGGAGTCCCAAATCCATCTCCCTGACAGACTAAAATGAGGAGTTTATATAGCAGGGAAGAAATGTAACCATGGGTGAAAGAACAGCATTTAGGGAGGGATAAGGTAGAGCAATTGTTCAACAGGTTAGGCAATTGGTTGGCAAAAGGTGGGTTAGGCAATCATGATGGGCGAGGGGTCTAGCTACTCCTTGTCTCCAAGAGTTGATCTGATAAATTTCCATTCCTTGATACTATCTGGGAGGCCTGATGGTCGATTTGGTGATAAAGGAACTCAGATAAAACAAATGTAACTTTTTCAAGTTGTAAGACTGGGAGGGTCAACTTCTATGTTTATTCCAAAGAAACCATAAACATCAGTGCTATGGAACAATTGTGTGAGTTTCACAAACATAATTCCTTTTTTTTAAATATTGACTGAACTGAGCCACCATCTTTACGATGTATGTCTTAACTTTTCCCAACCACGGTTCCTTTCCTAGTCCATCAAACTTACTTGAAATGCTTTTCTACTTTATACCCGAATGTATAAACTATGTTCATTCTTCATCATTGTACCCTACAATGTTGCATATTATAAGCATTCAATAAACACATATTTGTAAATAAATGAATAAATTATTATTATTATTATTATTATTATTATTATTATTATTGAGATGGAGTCTTGCAGTGTTGCCCAGGCTGGAGTGTAACAGTGTGGTCTCGGCTCACTGCAAGCTCTGCCTCCCAGGTTCACGAGATTCTCCTGCCTTAGTCTCCTGAGTAACTGAGATTGCAGGCACACATACCTGGCTAATTTTTTGTATTTTTAGTAGAGATGAGATTTCACTATGTTGGTCAGCCTGGTCTTGAACTCCTTACCTCATGATCCACGTGCCTCAGCCTCCCAAAGTGCTAGGATTACAGGTGTGAGCCACTGCGCCTGGCCATATTAATTTCTTTTTTTTTTTTTTTGAGACGGAGTCTTGCTTTGTCGCCCAGGCTGGAGTGCAGTGGCCGGATCTCAGCTCACTGCAAGCTCCGCCTCCTGGGTTTACGCCATTCTCCTGCCTCAGCCTCCCGAGTAGCTGGGACTACAGGCGCCCACCACCTCGCCCGGCTAGTTTTTTTGTATTTTTTGGTAGAGACGGGGTTTCACCGAGTTAGCTAGGATGGTCTCGATCTCCTGACCTCGTGATCCGCCCGTCTCGGCCTCCCAAAGTGCTGGGATTACAGGCTTGAGCCACCGCACCCGGCAATTTCTTAATTAAAGTTGATAAATGCACACAAAGTAAAAACTCATTAATTTAAAAAATTCAGGTTAATCACTTATGAGTCAAATATCTGCTGAATATCTAGTGTAAAGTGAAGAGTGTAGATCTTAGGGATAAAAAGATAAGTCAAGCATAATCCCTATTATTAAGGAGCTTACAGACTAGTGGTACAGATATATTTGAAAAGTAACAAGTTATAATAGTATCAGAATCTCAATAGAATAGTAAATAAGCACTCATTCAATGCTACTTAACAATGTGGAGTTTTTACTTTTTGTAGTCTTTTCTGGTATAAGATATAATTTTATCTTGAGTAATGCATAATGAGATTTTGGCCTACACTTATTTCTTTTATGATACAAAATCAAGACACCTTTTAAAATAGAGATTTTCAGTGTTTATTTATTTATTATTCATGACTACTGTTCTACCAGAGCAGTCCAACAGACATTGGTTACAAGAGGATTCTAAACAAAGACTTGAGTGAATCACATGCTGGTTGAAAAAGCAGGACTATGTGATAGAGTGTCCATTCGTGGTTCTAGGTAAATAAGGCACGTCTGTATCTAGATAGATAATAACAAAAAAACTTTTTTTATAAGTATGTCACAGCTGATTTTGTTATTAACAAAATCACCACCACTGCAATGTAATGTTTTAAATTCTGCTATGTTCCATATAGGTTTATAAAATGTGCCCTGTCTTTACAGTTGAAACAGGGACACCAACATTAAAATGTATTTTAAAATATGCATGTAGCAGGTTATTATTACATAAGGGTAAAATTTTATTTTAAAAAGGCCAATGAACTTAGGTATTCTGGAATCAGATGATGCGTTAATGTTCATGTCATTCACTGTTTGAGTTTATTACATCTATAATAGTAGTGATCAGATATATATTCATGCCTTCAAAAAGCTAAATTTATGTGTATTTATATACAATATTATTGTTCATTATATTTCTAACAACCTTGGAAAAACAACCATTTACTTAGAGACTGAAACTAATTTGACAAATATAGATACATGCTATTTATTAGCAATCAGCAGAGTGTCAGTGTCCAGTGTGCAGTCATATATTTGTATGCTTTTGATATATTTTTCCATATATTTACATATATATTTTTTGAGGCAGAGTCTCACTCTGTCTCCCAGGCTGGAGCACAGTGGCGTGATCTCAGCTAACTCCAACCTCCGCCTCCTGGGTTCAAGCGATTCTCCTGTCTCAGCCTCCCGACTAGCTGGGACTACAGGCACAGGCCACTGTGCCCAGCTAATGTTTTGTATTTTTAGTAGAGATCGAGTTTCACTATGTTGGCCAGGCTGGTCTCAAACTCCTGACCTCATGATCTGCCCACCTCTGCCTCCCAAAGTGCTGGGATTATAGGTGTGAGCCACTGTGCCCGACCTATTTACATATAAATATTATACACACACACACACACACACATACACATACACATATATATATGTGTGTACTTATGTTGATGTGTATATGCAGGTGCAGTAATTAGTAATTCAACTGCTTTGCCTATGATTTTCTTTTAAAACATATACTTCTGAAATTTATGCATAATCCCAGTTGATTTCAAAATATGTTTCATATGAATTTCTCCAAAATCCTTTTTCTGTCTTTTCCTATAACTTCAAGTAGCCTGTCGACATTGTGTTCATCTAGACAACTGTGTTCATCAAACCTATCTTCTAAAGTCTGGACTGCTACCATAATCCTTTCCCATTACCTGTTATTCTTTGGGAAGTGGTATTGTTACCCCCCAAAAACAGGGTTCATTCACCTAGTAAGTAACAAATGACGCTTCACGAGGATGCAGGTTTTGCTCAAGAAGGGTGATATTGCTAGGCGAGGAAGGAGAAAACTAGAAGTATCCTTCAGAGCAGTGTCTGCCCTAGAGTAAGTGACAGGAGGGTTTTATGAGGTGATGGAGAGGGCAGAGGGTACCCTATCACATGTTGAGAAGGAGACCTTGCTGCCCAAAAGTGGTGAGTCACTTTGCCCGCACATAGGTGGCATATTATGGTAATGAAATGATATCTCCTCTTGGGGCGGAGACTTTAGTACAGGAATAAGGAAAGTTCACTCGAGTTCATCTATAAGTTGCTGGAGTCTGCCAGGAGCTTAGGTGGCCAACTTAGATGACTGCATTCTACACAAGATTTAGGAAGAAACAGGCTAGAGGGCAAGAGGCTATAAAACAGGTTGATTGCTTAAGTTGATTAAAATCCTATAATCCCTAGAGAACTTCCCTGTCTGTTTACAGTATCTGTTTCTTGTCTCCTTATTTAATTGTGGGAAATAGTTTTCCTGAATTTCAGGTTAATAATTTTCATATAGTTTTTGATGATCAAAATTTTACCTTTAATAATAGCAACATAATCTTCACCATTAACTATATATAAATGTTTATGCTCAATTAATCTCTTAAGAGATTAAATAAAGTGAGATCCTGGTATCGACTTAATTAGCTGGAATTTCGATCCCCATCATCTATTGCACAGAAAAGTTAGAAATTATTTTCTGAAACTACATAACAATATAATTATTTACATAAGTATATGCACATATGTATATGTATTAGTCTGTTCTCACGCTGCTATGAAGGAACACCTGAGGCTAGGTAATTTACACAGAAGAAGAGGTTTAATGGACTCACAGTTCCACATGGCTGGGGAGGCCTCACAGTTTTATAAACTGTCCTTTATAAAACCATCAGATCCAGTGAGACTTATTTACTATCACGAGACCAGCACAGGAAAACCCCGATCTCATGATGTAATTACATCCCACTGCATGACAAGTGGGGATTATGGGAGCTAAATTTCAAGAAAAGATTTGGGTTGGGACATAGCCAAACCACATCAGTATATTTAATATATGTGAACTTGTGGTAGGCAGAATAATGCCTAACATCCAGAAAGTTCACATCTTAATCACAAAACCTGTAAATACATTACAATACATGGCAAAATGAGGACCCCAGAGGTGACTAACGTTGTAGATCCTAATATGGGGAGATCATTCTGAATTATCTACGGGGCCCAGAGTAATTACATGAGGCTTTCAAAATGGAAGAAGAAAAATAGGAACATCAGAGAGACGCAAAAGAAGAGATAGAAAATATCTAACAATGTGAAAAAGGCTTGGCTTACCACTCCTGGCTTTGAAGATCAAGAAAGCAATAAACGAAGGAAGGTAGGTGGACCCTGACAGCCAGCAAGGAAACAGGGACCTATAACCTCAAGAAACCGAATGCTCTCACCAATCTGAATGTCGTTACAAAGAACTGAATTACTTACTAGAGCCTCCAGAAAGAAACAGAGCCTGCCTATACCTCGATCTTTTTCAAGTAAGACCCGTTTCAGACTTCTGACCTATGGAACTGTGAGACAACTTGTATGTTAAGTTGGTGGTAACAGAAAACGAATACAGAGTTGAGTGATCTGTATTACAACAGTGGTTTATTACATAGTTTTTCATTTTGAATAAAATGTCACTTGATTCATTTTCCAAAAAGAATTATTTAAAACTTTTGAGTCAAGTAATAACGATGCATGCTGATAGAATTACTGATACGTCTATGTATGAGTTATCTACAAATATAACTGGTTTATTTAGTTTGGTTTATTTCGTTTGGTTTATTTAGTTTCCTTTTAACACACTTCAATTTTTAGGGTTGTTTCAGGTTCACAGCAAAATTGAGCAGAAGATATAAAAGGTTTCGCACACATTTCCATGCCCACATATGCATAACTCCCCCATTGTCAATATCTCCCACCAGGGTGATATATATATAGTAAAACTAATGAGTCTACATTGACACATCATAATCAATTAAAGTCCAACAAAGATATCTTGGTATTATGCATCCTATGGGTTTGGGCAAATATACACAGCCAAGTATGCACCGTTATAATATTTTCAGAATAGTTGAGCTGCCCTAAAACCTTCCTGTGCCCTGCCTATTTACCCTTCCCTCTTCCCTGAATTTTACCATCCATCTTTGCAACAAAATGTTCTTATAGACATTGAATCTTTCCACACTTCGATCTTGAACTCCCTAGCCACTGTAAGTGTGATAAATACAATTATGTTGTTTAAAAATTGTCCCGTCTAAGATATTTTGCTAAGCAGCCAGAAGACATCAAGATAGTGAGCAAGTGAATATCTCTTTTAGTATTTCTGTGATGTTGAAGTTATACAAGTGAGTTGAGGGAATCCCAAAATACCTAGACAAGAAAAGAAGAAAAAATGGCATAACTTGCATGAAAAATATACCTCCATTTTTTAACATGCAGTGTGTAAGTAAAATTTCTAAGCAAATAGGCTGAATGTTTAAGAAAAAATTAATATTATTGTTTTAATGTTCATACTGTCTGAAAGATACATAGAAAGTCAATTTAGGCAATTCTCCTGAGACAAATGTTTATTGTATTGTTGTCATAGATCTTTATAATTATAGTTGCATGGGATCCTTACTACCATTCGGTCACGTTAACTGGTCATTACAGTGTTATAAAAACTTGAAATGGCTAAAACAATTGCGGTGACACAAAAGGAAATCGATATACACAGAACTGCATTTTGCTCAGTAGAAAAAGTATTTTAATACTTCATTTTGCACAGTGCAAAAATCTAGCTGGAAGAAAAAAAGAGACTTGAATTATTTAAGCTAATTTTTCTAACAGAAAAAACATAAGCGCGCACACACACACACACTCACACAAATAACTCCACTGCAGGACCTCCATCTGTCTGAATGGTAAACAGTCACCACCTGTCTTCTGTATAAGATCATTGCTCTCACAGTAAATGTCACAATTTCCATTTCAAAACCCCCTTTCAGCTGTCTCATTCTGTAGCCTCAAGATAATAAATCATCTACTATTATGGTCAAAATAAATTCGCTGGCTATGTGATAATGAATAAAGAAAATATGCCAGGAAACAATCATGGTGGATTGGTTACTCTCTTCTGCATTGTTTCTATATGACACAAAAAGATAATTCCAGGGTATGCTAAAATAGAGAAGTAGCAATATTTACATTATATTCACATCTAAGACATGTTGATATCAATTATGCTGCTGTAACAGCAACTCAATCTCTACAGCTGCCACTGCACTATTACTTTAAGTACAAGATTGCCACATCTTCAGATTTCATTCCAGTTTTCCATATTACTAATATGTTCTGATTCATCTTAATGATTCATTTAAGATTCATTTTTTTGTTTGTTTTCTAAATATAAAGTGGGCTAAAAAATCCATTCTTTTTCTACTTCCCGAGATAGTTTTGGAGAGCCAATGAAATTGTAAGTGGTAAGACCAGCAAACAATTTAGGCATATCTAGTATAGTCGGTGGAACTTGATGCTGTGTGCTATAGTTGTTGTTGTTTTTGTTTGTTTGTTTTTTGGTTCTTGTTCCAGGATTCCTTGCAGGATCCCACGTTTCATTTTGTTGTTGGCTTCAGTTTGACAGTATCTCAGTCTGTCTTTGCTGTTGGTAACCTTGAACATTTTGAGGAATATGGTTAGGTATATCATGGCATGCTGCTTTACTGGAATTTTCTGGATGTTTTTCTTTGATTTGACTAAAGTTATAGATTTGGTAGAGGAAGTTCATAAAGTGCCATGATCATTACATTGTATCGAGGAAACATACCACCAACATAATTTATGATTGCTGACCTAGAGTTTATCACATTACTGAAGTAGTGATTGTCAAGTTTCACCACCATAACATTAGTCTTTTTTTTTTTGCCCCTTTACTTTCCATATTGAACTCTTTGGACTGAAGTCACAATGTACAGCGGACTCTTACGAAGGAAGTTGACCGGGCGCAGTGACTGACGCCTGTAATTCCAGCACTTTGGGAGGCCGAGGCGGGTGGATCACGAGGTCAGGAGATCGAGACCATCTTGGCTAAGACAGTGAAACCCCGTCTCTACTGAAAATACAAAAAATTAGCCAGGCGTGGTGGCGGCGCCTGTAGTCCCAGCTACTCGGGAGGCTGAGGCAGGAGAACGGCGTGAACCCAGAGGCAGAGCTTGCAGTGAGTCAAGATCACGCCATTGCACTCCAGCCAGGGCAACAGAGAGAGACTCCGTCTAAAAAAAAAAAAAAAAAAAAGGAAAAAAAAAAGGGAGAAGTTATACTTCCTTCCTTGATGGCAGAGTATCTACATAGATTATTAGATATTCCACTGTGCGGGACATTTACCTCTTTGATCTCTTCTCCTCTATTAACTTACAAAATAATTTATTTATATCAGTATAAATGGATGTTTATTTTACACCTCAGGTTATCATCCAGTAGCACTTTTTAAATATTGTTGCTCAAATTGTTTCAGCTTTATCAGTTGGCTCCTCGTGTATCCCCCTAACCTCAGTTATGTGAATTGGGTTTATTTTGTTTCTTATTTTTAGCTCGCTCTTACTTTAAGGCACTACAGGGTGATTCAGGCTTATAAATTTCCTGCTTTCATCCTAGTTTCAGCCATCTCCCCAGGAAACACTGTTCCTTTTTGTGGAATATGGTATCAACAAACTATGATCTGAGCAGTAGGTATGTTTCATACTACTAGGGTGTCATTTATTTTAGCCACTCTCAGCTGCCAAAAAATGAAACGTGCATACACTAATCCAGGTATGCACCTATTAATATAGCAATAAATCTTTCTAATATGTAATCAACTGTATCTATATTAAGCTAAACATGAGTTCTTACTAATGTCTCCAACTCTAACCATTATGCAGGGATCATCCTAGCTTCCTCCTATTGTTTTTCTGTAAAAGCCTACTCCAAATTTGAAAAACCTGGATTCTCATCATCTGCTATTCACTAACTTAATCATTCAATTCCTATATAGATGTATAGCAGCTTCGGAATTGTTAACTGCACCCCTGGGCGGGGGGTTCTGTACAGTGTATATTTGCAGTTAATTTTGTCTTGAGTCTTACAGACTGCACTTATTTTCAAAGTTACTTAGGTCAGTACCTTTCCTCCATCACCAATTCCTTTTGTGAGATTAATTTATACATTTGTAATATAACTGGATTTTCTTGGCCCAGCGTGCCTTCCTTCTTCAGATCTCTCCATAGCCTAAATGATATTTTTAAATTTGCATACATTACGATTCACTGTGTTGTAAAAATCTATGGATTTTGATAAATGCATAATCTCTGCATTCACCTTTATGGTATCTTACACAATAGTTTCAGCAGTCTATAAAATTACCCAATTAAAAAACTTTCATTTTAGGTTCAGGGGTACTTGAGTACTCAATGTTTTAAGTAGTCAACCCTTAACATGCAACACCCCTCCAATCCTTGGCAATCAGTGATCCTTTTACTGTCTCTACAGTTTTGCCCCTTCCAGAAGGTCATATAATTGGAATTGCACATTATATGACCTTCTCAGACTGGCATTATTTATTATCAGTATGCATTTACAGTTTCATCGTGTCTTTTCATAATATGATAGTGCATTTCTTTTTGTTCCTGAAAATGTTTGATTGTATATAGTCTGTTTATCCATTCACCTATGCAGGATATCTTGGTTGGTTCCAGTTTGGGGCAATTATAATTAAAGTTATTGTAAATACTTGGATATAATTATTTGTGTGATCATAAGTTGTCAAGTCAATTGGATAAATACCCAATTGATTTTTTGGAGCATCGTCTATGAAATATGGGATAAGGCTATGTTTAATTTTGTAAGCAACTTCCACACTGTCTTAAAAAGTGGCTGTATTAGTCTTCAGCTGTTTCTTTTTTTTGAGATGGAGTCTCGCTGTGTCTCCCAGGCTGGAGTGCAGTGGCACGATCTCAGCTCAATACAAGCTCTTCCTCCCAGGTTCATGCCATTCTCCTGCCTCAGCCTCCCGAGTAGCTGGAACTACAGGCGCCCGCCATCACACCCAGCTAATTTTTTGTTTTTTTTTTTTTTTTTTTTTTGATAGAGATGGCGTTTCACCGTGTTAGCCAGGATGGTCTTGATCTCCTGACCTCGTGATCTGCCTACCTTGGCCTACAGGTGTGAGCCACTGCGCCCAGCCCAATAGACGTTGTTTCTATTGCTCCACATCCTCACCAGCATTTGGTATTGTAAGGTTTTTTATTATTATTATTATTGTTGTTGTTTTATTTTATCCTTTATACTAGGTGTGTAGTGCTATCCCATTGCCCTAATTTGCAATTTCTTATTGACAAACAATGTTGAGCATCTTGTCTTGGGTTTATTTGACATCTGTATATCTTATTTGGTGAGGTGTCTTTTCCTATCTTTTGCCCATTTTAATTGTTTTTTTTTTTAATATTGCTGAATATTGAGTTTTTGGAAGTTTTAGATGCAAGCCCTTTATCAGATATGTGCTCTGCAAATAGTTTCTTCAAGTTTGTGGCGTGTCTTTTATTTATCTTAACATTGTCACAGAGAAGAAATTTGAAATTTTAATAATGTCCAGTTTGTCCATTTTTTCGATCATCAATTGTACTTTGGGGTCTAAAACCACATCACCAAATGCAAGGTCCCACAGGTTTCCTCCCATATTATATGTTAGAAGATACTTAATTTTGGATTATATTTGCTCCCAGACAATAGTTGAGCATAAAAGTGTTATGAAATCTCGGTCATTCCTACTCAACAGTGAATTAAGCTAATAGACTGTCCTTTCTCTGGACTTTCCATCTTCAGAGCTGCACTACCATTGGAATCTCTTTCTATGGATCTTCATTTTTACCTCCCGTCTTTCACATGTTGTCCTTGTTAAGACTTTCTCTCCTGTCTAAAGGCTCTCCCTAACTCCCTGCTACCTCTCTCCTTTCTCCTTCCTCGATGTTTCCCCCTCTTGCAATTCCAGTCCATCATGGTGCCTGCTAAGGACCCAAACCACTTCAACATGAGAATGGAAAAACACAGCTTAGTTGTTATTCTATGGTTTGTGTTTGAGTTACTCTGATAAAAGTTTATCATGGAAGAAGATACATACTACCACAGTAGTTCTATTTTCTGAGATTTTCCTCAAGATTCTAAGGGACCATAAGCCATGCTTTTTTTGGTGTTTTTTTTTTCTTTTTGTTGTTGTTGTTGACAGAGTCTTACTTTGTCACCCAGGCTGGAGTGCTGGAGTGCAGCAGCAGGATCTTGGCTCACTGAAATCTCTGCCTCCCAGGCTCAAGTGATTCTTCTGCCTCAGCCTCCCAAGTACCCGGGACCACAGGCACGTGTTACCATGCCCAGCTATTTTTTTTTTTTTTTAATTTTTAATAGAGATAGGGTTTCACCATGTTGACCAGGCTGGTCTTGAACTCCTGATCTCAAGTCATCCATATGCCTCAGCTTCCCAAGTGCTGGGATTACAGGTGTAAGCCACTTTGCCTGGCCTCATAAAATATACTTTTAAAACAAACTAAGAAGAAGAAAAAAGACAAATTTACAATCTTTTTTGCTTGAATTTTCAGAATGCATTATGTAGACGTGTAATGTTTAAATCATATTTAAACGACAGAATTTTGCAAAAAATGACATAATTGTCATTTTTCTTCCTTAATCATTGTGAAATCCCAGAGAAACCTGTCATGCCTTTAGATATCCTCATTCCCTGGTACATATTAGGGAATAAATATCTTTTGTTTGAATAAATAAAGTATATAGATTATCCTGGGATAATGCTGTACAAATATAAGAATATTAAGTTAGATGGACAGATACATTTTGTCTTGAGGGCATTTTCCCCCAGGTTTATCTTCTTTGATTCTAAGATAAATGGTATATAAAAAAAGACTATGATGTAACAATGCTGATTCAATTAAAAGCAATATATATCCTGTGTTAACAGAATAAAGGACAAAAATATCTGATAACATCAGTAGATACAAGAAAAGAGTTTGACTAAAGCAAGCACTCTTTGGGATAAGGGTTTACTATTCATAATATAAAGAACTCATTACTCAACAATTAAAAGACAAAAAATAGAATTAAAAAATGCTTAAAAGAATTTGAATAAATATTACTGGAAAGAAGATATACATGGACAATTATTTACCTCAAAAGATGTCACTTTCATTCATTTTCAGGAAAATGCAAACCAAAACCATTAGATTACTGCTATATATCCACAAAAGTAGCTAAAATATATTTTAGGAAAAGACAGACAATAATAAGTGCTGAAAATGTGGAGATACCGGAACTTCAGACATCATTTGGTGGAATTTTAAAATGCTACACTCACTTAAGAAAATAGTTTGGAAGTTTACCTAAAAGGTAAATCATATGACTCATCAGTTCTGCTCCTTGGAATATACCTGAGGGAAATAAAAATATGTCCACACATAAACTTGTACATGATATTCATAACAGCCAAAAAATTGAAACAACCCAAATGTCCATCAGCTGATGAATAGATAAACAAAATGTGGTATATGTATCAAATGGGATGTTATTCCTCAATGAAAAAAAAAAGGTACCTGCTAGAACATAGATTAACCTTGAAAACATTAACCTAAGTGAAGTAAATTTTACGAAAGGCCACATATTGTAGGATTCTATTCATTTGTAATGGCCATAATAGATAAATTCATAGGGACTGGAAGTAGATTGGTGCTTCTCAGGGACTGGAGGGAGGAGAGGATGGGAGGAGGAATCTGCTAATGAATTTCTTTCTGGAGTGGTGAAAATAATCTAAAATTAGATTGTGACGATGGCTACACAACTGTGAGTATACTATAACGCCCTTGAATTGTATAGTTTAAAATGGTAAATTTTATAATATGTAAAAGGATTTAAATAGACACTTCTTCCAAGAAGATTATACAAGTGGCCAATAAGCTCATGAAAAGATGCTCACAACCATTAATATTTAGTATGCCCCAGGTAGGAAACTGGATAAGGGGCCGCCTCACCCGTTCCCCTTCCCAGAAACTGTTCTCCAAATTCAATCCCATTTTTAACCTCGTCTTGTAAGGCCTTAGAAAAAGAACAACAATAACCACAAATCATACTAATTTATAGTACTATCTTATAACTGATTTCTGCTAATAAAAGGTCATCCACAGTTGTTTGTATTAGCAAAATCTTAACAGCTATACTTGAGACAGATGTGTGGGAAAGAGGACATTATAAGCTAAAGTACTCTATTTAGCTAAATTTAGAATCCCATTTACTTTAGATATCATTGAATGTCTACATTTAAGAGAGTCTATTTTGAAATATTTTTCTAGGAAGGAGATTGCAAATTTTTACAGTATAAGATGGTCTCAAGCTATAAAATAATTTAAAATTTTTTAGAAAAAGTTAGCTGGTACATACAGATGCCATTTTTTAAAAAATCAGGTAATTGGCTCTTTAAAAATTAGTTTACACAATTAAAATAATACTGTCTTTGCTATTTTGAAAATAATTTGAAGAAGAAAAATTGAAGGCGATGACCCATGGTTAACATTACATATGTCTGTAGGTTGTCAGATGAAGAGTACAAATTTCAATCCATTTTCTAGACATTTTATCTACTGTGACAGCCCAACATCTCTAGACAAGCTTATTGAAAAAAAGCCTTATGTTCCCAATGCACATTACTTACACTCCTGAAAGAGTTCCAGGAAACATGCTGTGATTCTAACAGAACCCTCCTAAGAAGTTGCAGGGTGGGGTCAAATAATGCTATCCTCTTGAACACTGGACTTCACCCCTCCCCCGCTGCACACTCACGGGCCCATGTAGATGTTGTCCCTGGATTTGGGCAGGTCCTGGGCTGCTTCATCTTCAGATGTTGCTCCCAGTGACCTCCCACTTGCTCTGAGTAACTGTGCGTGAACTTCAGCCTGAGGTGCCAGCCATAGATTAAGCAAAAGTATGGTCTTAAATCTTTGCTTCTCAAATGCCCAGCATTTTCACCTGCACCTTCCTCTCATTTACACTTGGAAGAAGTTGAAAATACTCTGTGGGTCTTTTCTGCCTGACCCCTTGGGCTTGGGGGTCTTTGTTTTCCTTTTTTAAATTTTTTTATTTTTTTAAATTTTGAGACGGAGTCTCGCTCTGTCGCCCAGGCTGGAGTGCAGTGGCGCGATCTCGGCTCACTGCAAGCTCCGCCTCCCGGGTTCCCGCCATTCTCCTGCCTCAGCCTCCCGAGTAGCTGGGACTACAGGCGCCGCCACCATGCCCGGCTAATTTTTTGTATTTTTAGTAGAGACGGGGTTTCACCGTGTTAGCCAGGATGGTCTCGATCTCCTGACCTCGTGATCCGCCCTCCTCGGCTTCCCAAAGTGCTGGGATTACAGGTGTGAGCCACTGTGCCCGGCCTCTTTTCTGATAGGTAGCACCAGGGGAACACAAGGAGAAATAAAAGTAAGAGCTCTCCTCATTGGCTTCCCTCCTAAAGTCTGTCCACCAAGAACGAGCTCATTTCTGACCTCTTGCCTGTGGAGTATGACGGGCTAGTCTCCGTCACACCCAAGAGCTGCTGCAGGCAACACCCATCATGTGGGTCACCTGCACTCTCTAACCCGGCAGCTGACCACGCAGGCTCTACCTGAGCTCTCTGCCCTGATGCTGCCACTCCTGTCGCCCCTGCTGCTGGCCAGCATGTAGCTGTGCTGTCCCCTCAGACCTACGCATGCTCCCTCTGTGGGAACTAGCATGAGCTCCAACAATGTGTTGGCCCCTCAGGCTGGCCGAGGTGGGAAGCTGGTCCGTCAGTTCTCAACAGCATCTGCAATTCATAGAAACCCTTTTTCAGGCTTCTCACACTCACACCATCCTCAGCCCTGCCCTTCTAGGTGGTGATAGAGGACACATTTCTGTTACTAATTTTAATTCTTCTTACAGTATGGAGAGATCCAGAATCCTCTCTCCCATGGAGCCTCTATGTCACCATAAATTCTGGTGGGGTGGGCATCTCAGCACTTCCACAGGATAAAGACACCTCGTACCTTCCCAAATACCCCATCTCACTCTTCTACCTCCATTTCTTTAAGGAAGATAGATGTTGCTAGTACTCTATTCCTAACTGGGCTTTACTAACTATATTTTCTCACATCCTTCCTCTTGACCCTAGGAATCACGTGTGCTCACGTCTCTGTGTGTGTGTATGTGTGTGCAAATCCTACCAGGTATATATATTAAACATTGTGTGTAACTCAAGGTCTGTAGTACTTATCCTTTCTTCTCTCCCCCTCATTTTTCTTCTTCCTTTTCTTTCTCTTTTCTCTTTTCTGCTCTTGACTTGTCCCCTTTCTCTCTCTCTCTCTGACTCTGTCTCCCTCTCTCCCTCTACATATAGTATATATACACCCTCCACATATGGTGTGTGTGTGTGTATATATATATATGGAGGAGATATATATATATATCCTCTACATATTAATAGCCTCCATATATATATACACACACACACCCTCCACATATGGTGTGTTTGTGTGTGTATATATATCCTCCACATTATATATATATACACACACACTGTATGTAATATGGTGATATGTAATATGATATATATGTAAACATCCAGAGTAGGATATTTCTTTTCCATGAACAATACAAAAATATATTGAGATAAATTGATCATGATGAAGAATAAAAATATAAGTTTAGAATGAAACCTCTCTGAATAAACAATGGAAATAAGGTAGACATTTACTATATATAAAGACAGAGACACTTTCAGTTACCCACTACCATAGAATACATTTTAACAATGAAGGCAGAGCCACATTTTATAGAAAAGGGGGGAAGAATACTTATTTTAAGAAAGGCAGTTTTAATGAATATATGGTTGATTGGGAGCCCATATAAATATATGGTTCTAAAGCCAGTGGGTTTAGTACTTTGCCTTCCTTCCTCCCTCCCTCCTCTCCCTCCCCTCCCTCCCTCCCTCCCTCCCTCCCTCCCTCCCTCCCTCCTTCCTTCCTTCCTTCCTTCCTTCCTTCCTTCCTTCCTTCCTTCCTTCCTTCCTTCCTTTCGGGAGTCTTGCTCTGTTGCCCAGGCTGGAGTGCAGTGGCAATATCTCAGCTCACTGCAGTGGCAATATCTCAGCTCACTGCAAGCTCTGCCTCTTGGATTCCCACCATTCTCCTGCCTCAGCCTCCTGAGTAGCTGGGACTACAGGTGCCCGCCACCACGCTGGATAATTTTTTGTATTTTTAGTAGAGACAGGGTTTCACCGTGTTAGCCAGGATGGTCTCGATCTCCTGACCTCGTGATCCGCCCGCCTTGGCTTCCCAAAGTGCTGGGATTACAGGTGTGAGCCACTATACCCAGCCACATTTCCTTTTTATTCTTCAGCCAAGGTGGGGGATTTCAGTTTTCAGATCAGAACAGTCAGGTATAATAATAAATACATACATTGTCATTTTTTAAACTTCAGAAAATAGTAAAACAATATACTTTTCTCAAAAAGACAGACAGAAGACAGAAAGCAGTCAAAGTTAAAATCATGAACTTCTGGCAGTGTTGCTGTGATATCAGGTCTCACTCTTCCTGAGAACAGATTTTGCCACCAGATAACTTTGCCAATTTGGTAGCAAATTGGAGCTTTGCTCCTTTGGGGAAGCAAAATCTATAACAACAAATAGTGTGATAAATAAGGGAAGGTGAGTAATTATAATCGATTTATTACAAATAGAAATTGAAAGAAGGGAAATAAAAATATTGATGAAACATGATTTATAAAAATCAAAGTCTATCACTCTAATGACTTTCTTGAGTGTTTTATAAGCAATTATCAATATGTATTAGATGTTCATGTTTTAAAAATTCTGTTAGCCATGTAAAATTAGTAGGATTTTCTAGAAAAAAAAAGAAGAAAAAAACACTGAATTTTTATATAAATAGAAATAAGTACTTATGTTAGCTATATTTAGAGTCATGTCGTTTTTTTCAGTTTATCTTTATCTTTTATGTGTTATTAGACTTCATTATTGAAAAATGACATGCCCACTGTTCACAGCAGCTGCAATCCATTAGCCTAATGGATTGGAATTATATGTTGCCTTGGAAATTGTCTATTGTGTGGCAAAATCAAATGTAAACCCTACTGAGACAAGTCTTGACATTATTAAGTGTAAGAAATGCATTGCATTCAGGAAGTTGTAAACAAAACAAAACAAAAAAAACAACAGGAAAAACAGAAAAAAAGGATTTAGGGCATATGACACCAGAAAGTAATATGATGTTTAGGTCAAAATACAAACTACTTGTGTTTTCTCATTATGGTTTAGTAGAAAAATTGCAAACTGTCAGTCACCACTCAACTGTTTTAAATGCAAAATTACTACTAAATAGATGAATTATCCTCTTTTGCTTTCAAATATTATATATTTGCTGTATGCATATTCATTTTCTTATTTCCAAAGCAGTACCTTGTGCAATTGCTTTCACTGATCCATTCAAAAACAACGACACCACTACCAGCAAAATATTGAGGGTCCACTCTGTACTTAGCCCTGAAAAGGTACATTTCCCATAGATATGACCAAACCCCAGAAATAACTTTCAAAGATATAATGATGTTCACATTCGCATAACTCGGGAATACTCTCACCTCTTGTTCACATTCTCTTATTCTCTCAGTTGCCATCCTTTCACTTTCATTACATCATGTTATCACCACTGGTTTTTGGAGCTCCCTGGTCAGGGTCAAGTCCACACAGCAGATCCAGGAGTGTAGGCTTTCACATTCTGGAACTCAGTTATGACATAACGAGGAAAGAGAGGTGGGGAAGATTCAGCCTTCCTTCAGAGGGCACCTAATATTGATGTAGGGAGCGTCTGTTAAGCGAGGAGTGCCACATGTTGACAAGCAAAGTCAGTATAGCAAGAGCACTTTCAGAGGAGGGCTTTTGTGGCCACGCTTCCAGGAGGAAAGAAAGAGCCATCATTTCCGACACTGCAGAGGAGATTGCTGAGGCACCGCCACTCACCTCTTCAAACCTAGAGAGATGATATAGCTCTGAGATGCTCATTTGTAGCTGAGCTAATAGTGATATTAACAATCAGACCCACGTTTCCCCTTCTAACATTCAACTTCCCTTTATGCATTTTAGTTATTCTTCTATGAATAGCTTCCTTCTCTATAAATAAATCCAAATCATTGTTATAGGCTCAATGTTGGTTTCTCTCTTCAAAATTTGTACGTTGAAGCCCTAACCCTTAATGTGTTGGTATTTGCAGGAGGGGATTTTGGAGGTAATTAGGGGTAGATAAAGCCGTGAGGGTGAAGCCTCTATGATGAAATGAGAGTCCTTCTGAAAAGAGGAAGAGATCAGAGCTCTCAGCTTGCCATGCCACGTGACAATACAGTGAGAAGACAGTTGTCTACAAATCAGGAGGTGAGCCTTCACCAGGAATCAAACCTTTTGGCATCTTGATCTTGAACTTCCTGACTTCCAGAACTGAGAAATAAATGTGTGCTGTTTAAGCCACCCAGTCTACAGTATTTCATTATAGCACCCCAAGCTGTCTAAGAGAGTAATTTATATTTAGAAAGTAAAGCAAATACTAAAAACTTCTTAGCTCCTTAAAGGTGAGTTTTAAGGCTTAATATTAACAATATCAAACTTCAGAGAGATAGAACATGGTAAAATTTTGAAACATAAATCCTGAAAAGGGTCAGGAAAGCAAGAAAGGATTTCTAATAAATTAGACGTAAAGGTCACCAGAAAATTATGGCCATCACTGGAACAAGAGTTAACATTTAAAATGGTAAAAATGAAACGGTAAAAATAAAACAACTGCATATGAAAATTTTCCTAAGTGTCTTAAAAAAGAGCAAAATGTTGAATCATACTCTTCTAGGGTTTAATATTCCTTCTAGGAGAAAGCTGGTCATTTAGAAATTTAAAGCATCGCACCAGGTTTTAAGGACACTCTCTGTCACTTTATCTCTTTTTTCTCTCTCTTTCCTTCTCTCTCTCTTTCACTCTATCTCCCTTATGCACACAAACACGGTTCATTTATTTACTTTTATTTAATCCAACAATATTCAGTGTTTTCTGATCATTGACTTCTAGTTTAGTTTGGAAGATGAAATATCTACCAATTCATTCAGTGAACAGACATTTATCCAATTTCATTATTGTGTCAATTGTATATTCAAATACTAGTTAAATAACAAAAATATTTAAAACACTAGAAAAATGGAGGAATTGTAGATATAGTGACCAGATCAGTATTACTGACATTTAAATTTAAAGTATCAGAATGTCATCTAAAGGACTTAACAGATTGGAAGAAACCAACAAAAAGGCAGAGTCCAGGTATAAGTCATGGAAACAAAGACTAGTATAAAGATATGGCAAAAAAATGAGGCAGTTTGGAATCATAAATCTGAATTTTGTCATGCAAGGGAACTATTAGAAGCACAGGCATTGTATGGAAAAGGCGTATCAGTTTGGCATGCAGAAGACAGGAAAAGAATCTCATAATACCAGTATTTTATTTCTTTGCTTTTCTTTTTCTTTTGTTTTTTTTCTTCTTTATTTTTTTCTTTTGAGACAGAGTCTTGCTCTGTCACCCAGGCTGGGGTGTAGCGATGCAATCATGGTTCATCATACTTTTGACCTCCAAGGTTCAAGTGACCTCCTGCCTCAGCCTCCCAAATAGCTGGAACAGTAAGTGTGTACCATCATGCCCAGCTAGTTTTTAAAATATTTTTTGTAGAGGCCAGGCATGGTGGCTCACGCCTGTAATCCCAGCACTTTGGGAGGCCAAGGCAGGCAATCACTTGAGGTCAGGAGTTTGAGACCAGCTTGGCCAATCCAAGATGGTGAAACCCTGTCTCTACTAAAAATACAAAAATTAACGGGGCATGGTGGCCCTGTCTGTAATCCTAGCTACTCCAGAGGCTGAGGCAGGAGAATCACTTGAATCTGGGAGGCGGAAGTTGCAGTGAGCGGAGATCGCGCCACTGTGCTCCAGCCTAGGTGACAGAGCAAGACTCCGTCTCAAAAACAAAACGACAGCAACAAAAACAACAACAAAATATATATGAGAGACAGAGTTTCAGCATGTTGCCCAGGCTGGTATCGAACTTCTGATACCAGTGTTTCTTAAAAGGGTCTTGGAAGAATCAGTTATAGACAGAAGTAGAAAAGAAGAAATCCATTTCAACTAATGTGTTAGGGTGAAAAATTGGGTACAAGCTTAAAAGGAATATTGACATGAAGGGACAGGGAAGAGTAGGAAAAATATGGGTGTAATGGAAGCAGTTTATTAGTTATATATTAACTCACTGAATTTACTCAGAAGAAAGATATTTCCCATGGATTTACACTGAAGAAAAATGTACAACATTCCATACCATTTCAGATACTTAATACAACCTATAGTTTCATGAAATCAATTTAAGAAAAGCTCAGTTAGGAAAGCTCTTACTTGGGTGTTTTGAATGGAGAAAATTCTGGATTAGAGTACTGAGGAGTGAGCAGCACCTTGAAAAGGACTCTCCACTTCTCTGTGGTCTTCTTGTCTTATCTTACAGAGGAACTGGGGAATAGAGACAAAGATCGTATTTTGAATGCAATGTCCTGAGGATGCAAAGCAATAGTGAAGCATACTGGAATTTGTCCAAGGTCTGTGGTTCTTTGCTGATATATTTTTTTCCCCCAGATGGAGATGCCTCATTTGGATTTGTATTACAACTACTGTGAAACTCTGTTGAACACCTTGGCCAGTTTGTGAGCTAACTTGGAAGGATATCAACCAGCCCAAGTTGAGTCATCCCAGCTGAAATTATGTGAGAAAAAACAAACCTGCCCTCACTTAGATAACCCTAATATATATAAACATAGACAAATTAAACGACTGTGGTTTTTGTAGTCTGCCATCTTTTAGTGTTATTTCATATAAAACTAGATGCTTGAAAAATAATTTAGTACTAGAAATTCAGTGCTGTTATGACAAAACATTAAACTTATGGTACAGCCTTGGGAATCTGCAGTTACTGCAAAAACTTGGAGAAAGTGAGAAAAATGTTATTGTAGGCTGAAAAAAAGGATAACTAATGATATGTAGGGACAGAAATCTTAACAAAACTATTGCCTGAACTGTAGTATAAAAATATTATTGGATCTGACTATGGATATATCTATGCAAATGAGTTTGAAATTATTTCTATGAATAAACTACATATAATAAATTTTGAAAAGTTTATTTCTACAAATAAACTACATATAATAAATTATGAAAAGAATGTTCTAAGGACAGAACTGGTCTATTTTTCAGAAGAACTGAGAGAAAAGGTAAACGTACAAAGACTAGTTGAGTTAAATACAAAATCAGTGCGAGGCTGGGCACGGTGGATCACGTCTGTAATCCCAGCACTTTGGGAGGCCGAGGTGGGCAGATCACGAGGTCAGGAGATTGAGACCATCCTGGCTAACACGGTGAAACCCTGTCTCTACTAAAAATACAAAAAAAATTAGCCAGGCGTGGTGGCGGGTGCCTGCAGTCCCAGCTACTTAGGAGGCTGAGGCAGGAGAATGGCATGAACCCGGGAGGTGGAGCTTGCAGTGAGCCAAGATTGCACCACAGCACTCCACCCTGGGTGACAGAGCGAGACTCTGTCTCAATAAATAAATAAATAAATAAAATAAAAATAAATAAATAAATAAAATAAAATAAATAAAATACGATCAATGCTCATCTCCAGTCCCTTGCAGCGAGAGATTGTTAAATTAAGACACAGCATTATGGCAAATACCCAGATCACTGTCAATAGAATGTGGTCTCAGAAAGAAAAAAAAAAAAAAAAAAATCAAAGGTATGTCTGTGAGACATTTTATTAAGACTTCAGAAAGATGTGAGATTATGCCGTATGTACTATCTTACATTAGTCTCTAAGAATCTTAAGACATTTTCCCACATCATCCTCATGAGTAATCCAAAGGTATAGCAGGTCTGGAAAACAAAGGGATTGTGATTTTTGTCGATAGATATAACTATAAATAGGCACGTATTACTGGGGAGTTTTTAAGTATTGTATATACAGACAGAAAAATCAGTTATGGTACAAGAAGGAAAAGAAGACATTGGACTCCCAGACTTCCCTGGCTGCAATCACAGATGACTCCTCATACAAATGCAAGAATGACTCAGGCAGAGGGACCTACCCTGCAGCAAATCATTCCTAAGGAACATACCTGGGTCCCAATCAAGGAACTGTCAACGTGACTCTGGCTTGATTTCCAAGTTGCTATGAACCTGTGAATTCCATGTGCCTTCCATTCCTCTCTGCTCTCCTATTTGAATGGAAGTTTTTTTAAAATCATGGTTACTCTATGCCTGTCATGTTATTGCAAGTTGGGAGTACAACATGACAGGTATCTTTTCTTTGTAGTTCACAGTGCTCCAGACTATAAGACACAGAATTTGGGGGAGGGTGTCTGCAACGAAAGAGTCACAATCAAAGAGCCTCATTCTCACTTGAATTTAGTTAGATGATGGGATCTTAGGCGTCAAGAAAGTGCTCACTGAGCAGACTTTATACATGCTTTGGAAAGGTAGAATGAATCAATCTTTCTTCTTTCTTTCTTTCTTTCTTTCTTTCTTTCTTTCTTTCTTTCTTTCTTTCTCTTTCTTTCTCTCTCTTTTCTTTCTTTCTTTCTTTCTTTCTTTCTTTCTTTCTTTCTTTCTTTCTTTCTTTCTTTCTTTCTTTCTTTCTTTCTTTCTTTTTCTTTCTTTGTCTCTCTCTCTTTCCCTCCCTCCCTCCCTCCCTCCCTTCCTTCCTCCTTTCTTTCCCTTCTTCCTTCCTCATTCCCTCCTTCCTTCTTCTTTCTCTTTCTTTCTTTCTTCTTTCCTTCCTCCCTCCCTCCTTCCTTCCTCCTTCCTTCTCTTTTTCTTTATTTTTCCTCCCTCTCTCCCTCCCTCCCTCCTTCTTTCTTTCTTTCTTTCTTTCTTTCTTTCTTTCTTTCTTTCTTTCTTTCTTTCTTTCTTTCTTCTCTTTCTTTCTTTTCTTTTCTTTCTTCTTTCTCTCCCTCTCTTCCTTCCTTCTTTCCTTCTTTCCTTCCTTCCTCCCTCCTTTCTTTCCCTCCCTTCACTCCTTCTTCCCTCCTTCCTTCCTTCTCTTTTTCTTTATTTTTTCCTCACACTCTCCCTCCCTCCTTCCTTCTCTTTCTTCCTTCCTTTCTTTCTTTCTTTCTTTCTTTCTTTCTTTCTTTCTTTCTTTCTTTCTTTCTTTCTTTCTTTCTTTCTTTCTTTCTTTCTTTCTTTCTTTTCTTTCTTCTTTCCTTTTCTTTCTTTCTTTTCTTTCTTTCTTTTTCTCTCTCTTTCTCTCCTTCCTTCCTTCCTTCCTTCCTTCCTTCCTTCCTTCCTTCCTTCCTTCCTTCCTTCTCTCTCTCTCTCTCTCTCTACCTTTCTTTCTTTATTTTATGGTAGAGATAGGATCTGGTTACACTGCCCAGGCTGGTCCAAAACTCCTGGTCTCAAGTGATCCTCTCGCCTCTGCCTCACAAAGTGCTGGGATTGTAGATGCGAGCCACCACATCTGATGCAATAATCCATTTTTCTTATGGGAATACTGTAAATAATTTGTTACTAGAGAGTGTAATGTGTTTTGAGCTCCATTTCATACCATCTGGTGGTTTGCTATGAAGCTATAGTTGATCAGAAGAGGGTGTCAATTGAGATTAAGAGGGTGATTTTAAAGGTTTGCAGATAGAGCAAGAAGTGTAAGATTGTTACCTAGAAGACATGGACTATAAGATACAGTGGAATTGCCAGTCAGCACTAAAGACCAGACTGTGAGGAATAATTTTGTATCATGATTGGCTACTACATTGTGATTCATAATTTAGCAATTGTCCCATTATTTTTCATTTAGTTTCTTTTTTTCCCCATAACTTTCACTCTTAGAAATACAGCTGAAGAGCAGGATTTCATTATAAGTTTTCAGAGCTTCAGGTTACCACATAAATCACAGCTGGACTTAGGACTTGGTCTCAGCTTCCTGAACCAAATGGAGAAGACAAGAAGTACAGAGCTGCTGAGTAGTATAAAGCTTGAAAGGCACAAAGAGAGAAGACTTTCAGTAGGACCCACAGGACAATAAAAAATGTGAACAGGAGAAATCACTGGAAGCAGAAGTGAATGGGAGAGGGGATTTGTACACACACACACAAAATCAGCAATGGGGTGAGAAAGTATAAAATTTAGAAAAAAGTAAAGAAGTTGATTGAAAGAAACGTATCGCTTATGAAATTCTTCACTCATTCATGCATTCATACATTCATTCACTCACAAAAATACACTAAGTGCTTAAAATGAGTGCTTAAAATGAGCAAGCACTGTTCTAGGTATTGGAGATGAAGTAGCTGGAAACAAACTTGTTTCCAACAAACTGAGGGACATAGATCATACATTTAAAATTAATACACATATGCATATAATATTGTTTAAAGAGTTAAATGTATAAAACACATGTGTACATGTAATAATGCCAAAATATTTACAAAAGAGACATGCTATAAAAACTGAAAACAAAATGACAGAACAGAAAATAGTGTACCTTGGTATTCTCCATTAGGTCATTGGGACAGCTCCACTGAAGAGAGGACATTTACGCTGAGAAGTGAATGAAGGGAAGAAGATAACCTGGAGGAACATTCTTGGCAGAAGGAACAGTAAATGCCTGGGCCCAAAGGTGAGGGTGGAACTTGGTTGTTCTTAAACAGAATGAGTGACAGGACCAAAAATAAGAATAAAATAGGTTACAGATGAGGGTGCAGACAGAATCAAGATTATGTTTCATCTTGAGAAAGATGGAAAGCCTTCAGTAGGCTTGGATCAGGAGAGTGATATGACTTAATATATATAATCGTATTTTTCTGACTTCCCTGTATAATAGAAGAGCGCGGTGAGAGTGGAAGATGGAAAGCAGATTGGAGACTGTTGCAGCTTTCCAGAATAAATTTATAATTTTGGAAAACATGTATCCACCAGTCTGAGCTCAACAATATCTCAATACTTGGATATATTTTTGATGATGTGCTACAAATG
This sequence comes from Chlorocebus sabaeus, assembly GCF_047675955.1. Taxonomy (NCBI): domain Eukaryota; kingdom Metazoa; phylum Chordata; class Mammalia; order Primates; family Cercopithecidae; genus Chlorocebus; species Chlorocebus sabaeus. The sequence continues at coordinate 78,783,296 of NC_132905.1, forward strand.
TGAATTTTTTATATTGTAAAATGAAACGTCAAAATTTGGAAATTTGAAAAATTCTGCAAAATAATCTTTTGAATAATAAATGCATGATGTTACAAAACCATTCAACTACTTTTAAGAAACTACCACTAGCATAATTTTGATGTAGAATTTGATGTAGTATCAAGGAAGAATATAAATAATTATACATAAAATCTATTAACATACTCCTCCCATTTTTAACAATGTATTTGTGTGAGACAAGATTCTCTTCACCATACACTTTAACCAGAACAATATGTCAAAAACAGTTTGAAGGCAAAGCAGCTATTTTCTATTAAGATAGACATTAAAGACATATGCAAATACATAAAACTCCGCTTAGCCATTTTTTGTAAAATATATTTTAAATATAATTAAGCTATTGATATTAGCATATCATGAGTTCCTTATTTTTATTAATGAATAGGTATTAAAATAATCTCACTGTTTTAATAATACAGTAAATGTCAATGCACATGAGCCACAAAACAAAAGAATTTTGTATTCCTTAATACATTTCCAGAGTGTAAATTTGTTCTGAAACCAAAAGTTTTAGAATTGTTCCTGCATAATATTACATAGTTTCCACTTTTTTTTTTTTTTTTTTTTTTTTTTTTTGAGATGGAGTTTCGCTCTTTTGCCCATGCTGGAGTACAGTGGTACAATCTTGGCTCACTGCAACCTCTGCCTTCTGGTTTCAAGAAATTCTCCTGCCTCTGCCTCCCAAGTAGCTAGGATTACAGGTGCCTGCCACCACACCTGACTAATTTTTGTGTTTTTAGTAGAGACAGGGTTTCACCATGTTGACCAGGCTGGTCTTGAACTCCTGACCTCATGATCTGCCTGCCTCAGCCTCCCAAAGTGCTGGAATTACAGGGGTGAGCCACCGCGCCTGGCCCACATTTTTGTTAGTATGAACAGGTTGCTATGATCCAAATCTGCTATTTTACATGTCTCCTTCACTTAGGCAGCAATTTTTCTAGAGTACATAAAAGTGTGGAATTCCTTGGCCACAGGATATGTTTATGCTCAGTTTTATAGAATAATTACAATTAACTTTACAAACTGGTTATATTAATTTAGATTTCCATCATTAAGACATGAAATGTTTTCTCTAAATCATCACCAACACTTAAAGTTTGACAATCTAATAGATGTAATATTAAATGTTATTGAACTGAGTGTGTCCTTTCCTGGTGACTAAAGAATTTGATTATACTTTGACCTGTTAATAATCTTTTCAGAGCTCCTCTTTTGTAACATGTCTAATTGTCTCTTTTGGCCATTTTTGTGTGGGATTATTGCACTTATTCCACTTAATTAGTAGACTTCTTCATATATTTTAACTATGATTCCTTTGTCAGTTTTAAATATAGAAAGTGACTTCTCCATGTTATGAAAACTTTAGATTAAAAAAAATCTTTGTTATTTTAATATCATCTATTAATTTATTTGCTGATTTTTAGTTGTGTGTGTTTGCTTGCTTTTGTTTTTAAAAAAGTCTTTATCACCTTTAAGTTATATGCATATTTTCTTGTGCTGTTTTCCTAAAAATGTTAAAAGGTTTGTGTGGCTGTCATAATTCTAAAGATGTTTATTTCCTAGCATTGCTGCCCCTTCCCTACTTTTTTTTTTTAATCACACATTAAACTAGCTATTGCTATGAAGGAATGCTGACTATATCATTTAAGATCCAACTTAACTGACCTTTATATTTGGAAATTCTCCTGGGTGGTCTTTACTCAATTAAGCAAGTCTTTAAAAGTTGAGTTTTCTCCAGGTAGTGGCAGCAGCAGAAAGTTTCAAAGGACTAGAAAGCCAGAGAGTTTCAAAGGACTAGAAAGGTGTGATGGACTTTGGTTGTTTGACCATGGAGGGTCCCTATGAAGAGGAATGTAGGTGGTATTGAGAAGTTGAGACTGGTGCCTGACTGACAGCCTGTGAGGATATAGGAACCTTAGTTCTACAACCACAAGAACCTGAATTCAGCCAACAAACTAAATGAGCCTGGAAGCAGATTATTCTCCTGAGCCTCCAGACTGGAGACCAATCTGGCCAACACCTCGATCTGGACTTTGTGAGAATCTAAGCAGAGAATCCATCTGAGATCACCTGGGGTTCTGATCTATAGAACTGTAAGATCATAAATGGATGTGATTTTAAGCCTCGAAGACTGTAGAATTTGTTATATAGCAACAAAATATTAATATTTTTGCTTTTAAATTTCCATTTTTAATGTAAGAACTTACTGAGGATCTAATTTTATGTTTTCCCTATAGATGAACAATAATATATTATAGAAACTAGGGATCCATTTTCATTTTTTTCACATAGATGACCAGTTGTTATAAAGTATTTACTATCCATACTAAACCTAGAAGACTCTAAAGTTAATCTATACTACACTCTCTTTTTTTAAAACAGAGAACCTTAACTCTTTATTTTCGAATTTTTATTGGTCATCTTCTCCCTGATATGTGGTTATTTACCAGTATTTTGACCTGTTTTCACTTCAAAAATCAACCATTGATATTACTGTGAAGATATTATTGTTATTACTATTATTGGGGTATTTTTATTACATTATAATATGGTTTGGCTGTGTCTCCATGCAAATATCATCTTGAATTGTAGTTTCCATAATCCCCACGTGTCATGGCAAGAACCCAGTGAAAGGTAATTGAATCATGGGGGTGGTTACCTCTGTGCTACTCTCTTGATAGTGAGTGAATTCTCCTGAGATCTGATGGTTTTATAAGGGACATCCCCCCGCCCTTGCTCGGCACTTCTCCTTCCTGCCACCCTGTGAAGACGGAAGTGTTTACTTCCACTTCTACCACCACTATAAATTTCCTGAGGCCTCCCCAACCCTGGGGAACTGTGAATCAATTAAACCTCTTTCCTTTATAAATTACCCAGTCTTGGGTATTTCTTCATAGCAGCATGAGAAAGGGCTAATACCTTACTATCAATCCTTTCTATTTTCCTACAATGTCGGTCCCCAATCTTTTTGGCATAGGAATCGGTAGCATCAAAGACAATTTTTTCCATGAAAAATTGGGGGCATGCTTTCAGGATGAAACTGTTCCACTTCAGATCATCAGGCATTGGTTATGTTCTCATAAGTAACACACAACTTCGATCCCTCATATGCACAGGTCACAATACGGTTCGTGCCCTTATGAGAATCTAATGCTGCCATTGATCTAATAGGAGGCAGAGCTCAGGCTGCAATGCTAGCTCACCTAGGCTGCTCACCTCTTGCTGTATGCCTCAGTTTCTCACAGGCCAAGGACTGGTACATGTCTGTGGCAGGGGGGTTGGGGACTCCTGCCCTGCAAGTTTCATTCTTCCTGCACATCATTCCTTATTAATTTCATTCCTCACATCTCAAACCTTTCAAGATTCTTTTCATTATTTCTGAATTTTCTATAGTGAAGTTGTATTGGTTATACATACCAGATTTTTGCAGTGCTTAATATTATAGTAGCAATTATCGAGGGGAGTGCTGAAGGTACCTTGTTAAGTATTAATTTCACCACTTCATTTTACAGATGAGAAAAGTAAGCCCCAGAATGGCAAAAATGAAACAATGCAAAATTTTTAGACAGAAAAAATAGTCCATTATTTTTGTTTACAAGTTATGATTTATCCGTTTTTTTATAAGGCCTCACAGAAACTCAGCAGGAAAACCATGATAAAATTTCCAGACTTCTGGTTTTCTTGGTCTAATATTCTCTCCGCTATTCATTACACTACATTCCCTCTCATTCTGAAACAATTCCCATTTATTTTCACCTCGTCTTTCTGCTATGACATCCTGTCTGGTTTTCAGACATGTGAGGGAAGTTCAATGAGGGGGTACAGCACTGAAAATGCTCTTTGAGTGTCTTCGTTTGAAAACAACAGTAGGTGTTTCTAACAGCATCTACATAGCCAGTTTCCAAAATTTATTCCAGTACGGCAGTGCTTGAATGGCAAAATAATGATTCCTACTTTGGTACCCTGCTGCTAGTACCTATCAAATAAAATTGTCTGTCACTGCTCATTTATAGAGGAAATCCTGAGAGTACTGATTTTTAATTATTTCCCTTGAGCATCAGTTGTATTACATTTCATTTAATGGATACAGATAGAAAGGGTAAAATCATCACATGAATATTTCATAGCATGCTTAAAGCAGTATTTGAATGTAATATATTTAGAGTATATCAATTGAGAAACAATATAAATACCATTTTCCATGTATCCACCAGGCATAAATGAAATAATGCAAAATTTTAAGATAAAAAAGTCTATTATTTTTGTTTACAACTTATGATTCATTAGTTTTTCAATTGCCTTTAGAAATAGAATATGGCCCAATACTTTGTTTGCTATTAATTGCATGTTCATTATTTGTGCAACAAACTCACTCAGTGAGTTTAATTTGAAAAATTCCTAAGTTTTTGTACTGTTATTTATTCTGCATTTGTGTCATCAGAGAATCTTATAAACTGCAAGTGAATCAAATAAACCTAATTGATTAAATGTTCACTCAAATTTATGAGTCTGATTAGGCAAGGAGCCTTTTGCATAGAAATTATTTTGCGCTGCTTGGATTCATTTAAAGTATCTCAATGAATTTTATAAATGAATATTGACATTTCAATATTGCAGCATTTTGCTAACACATTATCTGATAGCAACAAAAATAAGCAAAGGAGTTTAAAAAGAGAAGGAAATTTAATTTCACATATAAAACAGATCAGTCTCTGTCCACTATGTGCTAGCAAAAGTATTAATCTTTGGTTAACGGCTCACGGTGAGCATTACAATAGAAATGGAGAGGCCATGGAGAAAATCGGCATTGTTTATAGCTTTGAACAGGCATGTTTCTTATTCCTCTACTGAGCTGGCTTCTACTGTGGTTAAATCATGAGATTAAATTTCTCATGAGGAACTCATTAAAAAAAGTGCTTCAACACCAAATGTACAATCAGTGGGCAAGAAAGAAACAGCCGTCTTGTCTTCAAAGTGCTATTTTCCTTATACAAGTATTTCATCCTAATGGGCTAGTTTGCCTCAAGTATACTACAGAGCTGTCAATATTGTGACTGCTTCTGCCATGTCCCTCTTCCTTTTGCTCTCAGACCTGCGTTGGACATTCTTTGCATTTTTATCGACCTCTCTGTGTAACTCTGGGACTTAAGTCCACATAACATGATGTTTCTCCCAAGGGCATTAGTTTCAGGAGAAGAGTGATGCCAAGAAATTCAAACTGTTGGTTAACAACCTGCTTGATAATTAATTGATAATTAATTCCACAGAATTCTATTAACATAAATCTTGCAAATGTAAATGCTGCAAGCTTAAGGTTAACTAGAGGGAAGTATGAAATAGCTACAATTCGAAAGCCAGAGTTAAACTGTAGTATAACAAGGAAAAACACACACACACACAAAAGGCATAAACTGCAACCCTGAGGGTCTCTAGCATCACTCTGATCATTTGTGGTTTTCCCTTCTCTCCCTAATTTCAGTTTTATTCATCAGTCATCCCGAATATTTCCAAACTTCTTTTGAAACTTTGTTTACTACCACAGAAATTGTTCTCAGTTTGTGATTCTTTCCTATCTACCACCAAGGCAATCCACACCTAAAAATATTTCACATTAGTAAATTTTAGAGGTAAACTTCAAGCAAGAATGAAACCATGTCACACTTCAGCAGGCTATATGACCTGGGCTCTGGATGTCCACATCCGGTTGGTCTTCCTGTCCTTGTGTTAATTTTTAGTCTCAATATATGTACTTGTGCATGCACACACACAGAACAAAAAGAAAAAACTACAGCTATGAGTCAGCATAGTAGAAGTTGCCTAATTTCATATTAAGGAAACATTTTCTTTTATTAAATCAAAATCCTAAATTTCCTGAACCTAGAGATAATATTCGTTTCACTTCTTTGTCTTGTGTTTTTCAACAATGCCAAAAGTCACTTATCAGATACAAGACATGCAGACCTTCCACAGGGTGTGGTGACTCAGGCCTGTAATCCCAGCACTTTGGGAGGTTGAAGCGAGCAGATCATGAGGTCAGGAAATCAAGACCATCCAGGCCAACATTGTGAAACCCCGTCTCTACTAAAAAAAAAAATATATATATATATATATATATATAGCGGGGCATGGTGGTGTGAGTCAGTAGTCTCAGCTACTTGGGAGGCTGAAGCAGGAGAATCGCTTAAACCCAGGAGGTGGAGGTTGCAGTGAGCCGAGATCGTGCCACTGCACTTCAGCCTGGGCAACAGAGCAAGACTCTGTCTCAAAAAAAAAACCAAAAAAACAAAAAAAAAAAGCCAGATGTTCTCACATTTGTGTTGCTGACTAATTAGGGCATTTAGTTCAGAATTAATAAAATGTGTCGTTGCATCAGCAAAGAAAAAGTAAACTGTTTTTTCAAATATCAGTGTAAGGGGAAGCACTGTTCACCTAAAAGGGTTACAACAATGAATACTCAATTAGAAAGAAAATATTTTGTGTCTCATGTATTATAATATACATTTCCTTTCCCTATGAGCTAGTTATTCCTGTCATCCAAAGCTCAACTTTATGTTTGAATGGTTTGTTGATATAAAGCAGGACACATTTTGTTTTTTGAACAAAGAAAAGGCCATATTTTAAAAATAGAATTTTGCACACTGGTGTAGCTGTGACCATGGTTATGTAATTAAATGTTCTCCTAGCCATAACAAAATTCACTCCTGGTCAATGCAATGTAAAATACAGTGGAACAGTGGAAATAATCAAATTAACTAAAGTGATTTGCTAACCTGGAGAATTTAATCATTCATTTGAAAAAATATTCTGGATAATTACTTATGAATTGTTGATTTTGACAATGCAGTAAACCCATTGCTCATCTAATTTGATAAAATTAATCAATACAATGAGCAAAATATAAAAATTTTGCATGCTGGAAAGACTTACTTTTGTTGCCCAATTTGGTCAAGTTACATGATCAGTGTCATTCTCCTTTGGATTATTCTAGTTACCGGACAGCTCCAGATGGAAGCCAATGACTATTGCTTGATCAGCATCTAGAAAATGTAATTTCTTACAATCTCTTCACACATTGCTATGTTTCTCTTCCCACTGAAACGAATTGGCATTAAGGGCATTTTTAACAAAGCCTGAACTTGAAATGTTTGTCAGCTGCATGTTTATTTCAGTATATTATATTGCATTATTATTAAGGAAAATTAAATTGATTATAATTGGCATACTGCTTTCAAAAATATATGTAATCGACATTATACATATATTCTCTTAGCTGTTCGTTGAACTTATAAACAAATTTACGGCTTATTATGGTTTACAGTTTTTCTATGTTGTTTATAAAAACAATAAAACATTGCCTCATCTAATCAATAATTTTTAAAAAGCATTGACATGGTTGGACAAACTGCAAGACTGTTAATTGTAATGTTGGTCATAGTAACAAATGAGAAATTAGATTGTTGAATCCAATTTCTCATAAAGCCTGTTTAAATAATGACATTTGCCAATATATTTGGCTTTTCCTTACAGAAATCAGAAACATATCACACAGGATAGAGATAATGCATACAGTCTAAGTGGATAATAATGGAAAGCAAAAGAAAAGTACAAAAAGGAAAAAACTCTTAGGCATCAACATTGGATTCTGGATTTCATACTGTTTAGTATAGTTTTAAGATGAAAGTTGTGGGCCAGGAGCAGTGGCTTACGCCTGTAATCCCAGCACTTTGGGAGGCCGAGACGGGTGGATCATGAGGTTAGGAGATCGAGACCATCCTGGCTAACGCGGTGAAACTCCGTCTCTACTAAAAAATACAAAAAATTAGCCGGGCGTGGTGGTGGCGCCTGTAGTCCCAGCTACTTGGGAGGCTGAGGCAGGAGAATGGTGGGAACCCTGGAGGCAGAGCTTGCAGTGAGCCAAGACCACTCCAGCCTGGGCAACAGAGTGAGACTCCGTCTCAAAAAAAAAAAAAGATGAAAGTTGTAAGGTGAAAATTACAACTGTCCAACTTGGTACTGGTATGAAGACATATATAATGAATCTCGTAAGTTTCTTTTTCAAGTTTAAGTTCTTGTTGTGCAAAATAATTGGAAAAATCTTTATGAGATCTTTATGAAGCACCATGCTCAGCCCCACAATAGAGACACAGACAATATATTAAACACTTTCTAAAACATAATAACGATGAGAACACTTGGACACAGAGTGGGGAACATCGCACACAGGAGTCTGTCGTGGGGTGGGGGGAGCAGGAAGGGATAGCATTAGGAGAAATACCTAATATAAATGAGGAGTTAATGGGTGCAGCACACCAACATGGCACATGTAGACATATGTAACAAACCTGCATACTGTGCACATGTACCCTAGAACTTAAAGTATAATAAAAATAAATAAATACATAAATAAAATAAAACATAATAAAATGTTTTGAATATACAACAGGGTGACTATAGTCATAATAACTTAATTGTGCATTTTAAAGTAACTAACATAATACTACTGGATTGTTTGTAACATGATGGACAAATGCTTGAGGGGATGGATCACCAATTCTCCACGATGTGCTTATTTCACATTGCATGCTTGTATCAAAATATCTCATATATTCCATAGGTATAAATTTACTATATACCCACAAAAATAGAAAATTTAAAAATTAGAATGAAAATATAATTTACAATGAAGCATTGTGAATTATAAATAAAAAATATTTTTCTCCACTTTATGTTAAAGTTAACTTGACAATATATCCTGGAAGTTAACTTGTTAATTTGACAATACATCCTGGAAGTTTTCCTTAAATACTATATAGAAAGAGTCCTTTGTAATTGTTTTAGCTGTGCACTACTCTCTTTTGTGTATTTACCAATATTTAACAACCAGTTACATATTTATCAACATTTGGGTTATTTCCAGTTTTTTGCTATGACAATCAGTGTTTCATTGAATACGTAGCATTGTGTTTGTTCTTTTGTATTTTGGGAATAGTTTCCTAGAAGTAAGATTGCTGGCTCAAAGAGAAAAATATATTCAATTTTGGTAGATGTCAACAAATTTCCATAATAGATGTTGAACCATTTTGTATCCTCACCAGTTAATGTATGACAAAGTACTTCCCCTACAGCCTAACCAACAATGCATGTTGTCAAACTTTTGGAGTTTTGCCAGTGCAAATAGGTGAGGAACAATAAATATTTTTAAATGCCAACACTCTCAGTTTTTGTTGTTGTTGTTGTTGATTATTTTCTCTATCTCTCCATCCTGTAAATCAATATGCTTTTCCAAAAATCACACATTTACTGTATTTGTCAGTTCTCACGATGCTAATAAAGACATAACTGGGACTGGGTAATTTATAAGAGACATACCTGAGACTGGGTAATTTATAAAGGAAAGAGTTTTAATTGACTTACACAGTTCCATATGGCTAGGGAGGCCTCACAATCATTGTAGAAGGCAAAGGAGAAGCAAAGTCACATCTTACACGGTGGCAGGCAAGAGAGTGTATGCAGGGGTACTCCCCTTTATAAAACCATCAGATCTCGTGAGGCTTACTTACTATCATGAGAACAGCACTGGAAAAACCAGCCCCCATGATTCTGATTCAATTACCACCCACGAGGTCCCTCTCGCAACATGTGGGAATCATGGGAGCTGCAATTCAAGATGAGATTTGGATTAGGACACAGTCAAATCATGTCACACACCTTTAGAAATCTGTCCGTTTATTTCTTGCCCTACATTTTTTATCTTTCTTCATTGAAGATTGGAATAAAACAACAAAATGTACTATTTTTTAAAATCAGAATCTAAGAAAATTAATTCAGGCAGACGTGCACTTTCCATAGAAACAGACCATCTTTGCTTATTTTAAATTATGAAGGAGCTACAAATGCAAATGGTGGTCTTCAAGGACCAGTATTTTGCTATAAGTGCCATATGGTTCTTTCTTTTCTACAAGAAATATGGAATAATTAAATGCAAGCAGCCTAAACATTAATCTCCTATATCCCAACCCAAATCTTCTGAGGATATGTATGCAACTAGTGGCAACCACTAGTTGCCACTAGTGGTTTTTCTAGTGATCAGCACTTAGAAAATACTTTGTCATGGATAATATTAGTAATTGTAAAGCTTTCATTCTGAATGAAGCCTTTAGAAACACTTCACACTTGTTATATAATTTAGAACAGTGGTTTTCTCCCTAATGTGGAATGGATTTGTGGGGAAATTGCTATTTTATTTTGAGTTGATAATTCAGGCTCTTAATGCCAAGAAATCCATTTCTCTTAAAGCCAGAGATCCTGATTGTTTTCTAGCAGCTAAAATATATGGAATAAATGGTAGTATTATATTATATTTACATTGTATATACGGCAAATAGAGACTTACCCAGAGTGGTTGTAAAGTCTTAGTGCTTTCAATAGATCTATGTTGTTTTCCTTTGGGTCTACTATAATTCAAAATGCATTGAGAACATGAAGGCATATTTTCTAGTTGAGGCTCTTTGTTCTCTTTTTCCATTGTAAGTGAGCCTATAACTTTCCAAGTATGTTACAGGCTTTCCTTGTAGGAGAGCCCACAGTAGATATTCTATTCTGTTATCAAAAAGCTAATGCTGGAACTAAAATCCTCATTTCCAGTGTGGCATTATTAACACTTAAAAAAGAGAACAAAACCAAATTTTTCTGGTTACCTTTTATTCATGCAAATATTCTTCCTTGTTTGTCTACTAAGCGCCAGCTGTTTCATATATATTATTTTTGTTTCACACAATAGTTTTAGATGGTTATCATCACCATTTTACAGACAAAAAAATGAGACTGTTAAAAGTAAAGGAACTCACTTATTGTCACTGTTATTAACTTGCTGAGGAAGAACTGAAACCCAGGTCTATCAGACTTCAAAGAGTTTCCAAAGTTCTTTTAGGTACAATGAGTCACTTCCCCGAGTGCAGTTATTATCTTATTCTTAAACATTTTTACATTTATTTTCTTTTTACTGATACCTGAGAGGTAGAATTGGAGTGTGTGTGTGTGTGTGTGCCTGATTTTATCAATTGCACTCAAAGATTGCATTTACATAAAAGTAGGTATTTACATGAAATGAAGAGTTTCTATATTTGCAGGAAACAAAATGTTATGTTGCTCTTTAAAGATACGCTTTGCAGTGTTACATTTCATAGACTCTGGAATGAGACTCGTGCTCAAATTCTGCTAAGTCAGGTATTAGCTGCATAGGGTTGGGTAAGTCCTTTAATTTTTCTGTGTTTTATTTTCTACAACTATTAAACTGTAAAATAACATTTTCTAACTCACTGGCTTGTGATAAAGGCAAAAGGAATATATATGTGCACATATATATATACATGTGTGCATACATGCATGTACACATTATATAAATATATGTATACATACCTTAGAACAGTAACTAGCTTATGTGAATTGCTCTGTTAATAAATTTCAGCTATTATTATAATTCTTCCTGAAAACTCTTTGTTAAATATTTTTATACGTAATTTTGCAGTCAATTTTCTCACAATTTGTTGTATCTGTTTATATTTATTTGAAAAATTATTTTCGACTACAGCTAGTTCAAGATTTTATTCTGCTCTCTGGCCAGGCCTTGGCAAAATTGTGAGCAGGCAGAGATTGAATGTGGCTCATTGACACCCCCAGCTTTTAACACTTTTATCTTATTTCAGCATATTTTTACTCCCATATTTCAGGGATCAATGTTTTTTATTCTGATCTGCTTTTCCTATGTGTTCATAAATGTATTCACAGTAAAGAGATGACACCTTCACGTGATACTCTTCTAGGTGTACTTAAATTAGAACAGTAGACTGTAGATAAAGCAGTTCTAAATACAAAGATATAGATACCTAACTGAGGAATTTTAGGAATTGAGGACTAAAGACTTTTTTTTTTTGAGACGGAGTCTCCCTCTGTGGCCCAGGCTGGAGTGCAGTGGCCGGATCTCAGCTCACTGCAAGCTCCGCCTCCCGGGTTCCCGCCATTCTCCCGCCTCAGCCTCCCGAGTAGCTGGGACTACAGGCGCCGCCACCACGCCCGGCCAAGTTTTTGTATTTTTTAGTAGAGACGGGGTTTCACCGTGTTAGCCTGGATGGTCTCGATCTCCTGACGTCGTGATCCGCCCGTCTCGGTCTCGGCCTCCCAAAGTGCTGGAATTACAGGCTTGAGCCACCGCGCCTGGCCGAGGACTAAAGATTTTAAGAGAATGCGTCCTTCACGGTGTCCCTAACATCGCAATGGGTAAACACGATCTCAATTCGGAGTAGGTTCATCTTGCTTACCGTATGTGTGCTAATTAGGTCCCAAATTTATCAACTTAAGTGAAGAGACTGGACTCTGTGACACTGAATGACTGAACAGTTATATTCGGCCATTCTATTCTCCTAAATCTCTGTTGTATTTATTCCTTAAATCAACCCAGCCTCAGTACGGAATGTCAAGGAAGCTCTCCTGGGTCCGAAGGAGGCCTTGGACTTAGCTCAGGAGAATTCAGCAAACCCACGGTCTTTCAGAATGTCTCTCTGTTTTTGAAGCTCTCTATTATTTCCTATAATAGCTAGAGATGTTTGTATAAAACACAAGTGTTATGTCATTCTTTGGCCAAACCTTTTCAATGACTTTCCATTATTACGTGAAATATAGGTCAAAATCCTTACGGTTGCCAGAGTGAAAAAGCAAGACAAATTTTATTTAAACTACTGCAGTAGAAAAGTGTCTTAATCATTTCAGGCTGCTATTTAAAAATTACCACGAACTAGGTAGCTTATAAGCAACATAAATGTACTCCTCACCGTCCTGGAGGCTGGGAAGTTCAAGATCAAGTTGTTGGCAAATTAAGTGTCTGGCAAGGGTCTGGTTTCCATGTTGTAAATATCACTTTCTCACTGTAACTCCTATGGTGGAACAGGAGAAAAGGATTCCTTGGGCATCTTTTAAAAGGGCACTGATCCTATTCATGAGGGCAGAAGTCTCATGACCTAATCACCTTCCAAAGTCCCCATCACCTTTGGGGTTAGGATTTTAGCGTATGAATTTTGAGGAACAAAACACTCAGACTATAGCAGGAAAAGAGAGTTCAACAGGGAATGAACTCAATGCCAACTAAAATAAAGGCGACTACGGTTTTGGTTTGTTTGTGTTTTGTTTTTTTTTTTTTGAGATGGAGTCTGGCTCTATCGCCCAGGCTGGAGTGACCTTGGCTCACTGCAAGCTCCGCCTCTCGGGTTCCCGCCATTCTCTTGCCTCAGCCTCCCAAGTAGCTGGGACTACAGGCACCTGCCACCATGCCGGGCTAATTTTTTGTATTTTTTGTAGAGATGGGTTTCACCATGTTAGCCAGGATGGTCTCGATCTCCTGACCTCATGATCTGCCCGCCTTGGCCTCCCAAAGTGCTGGGATTACAGGCGTGAGTCACTGCACCTGGCCGACTAAGGTTTTTAAAGGAAGAACTGAGAGAGAACATGAAGGGGACACAGGGATGTGAAAAAAAAAGGAAGGGATGGGGAAAAGAGGGTGCCTGAGGAACCAAAAAGGGGGTTACCACGAAATGAAAAATTACAGAAGAAGAGTGAGTAAAAAATTACTGAACATGGTTTGACAATGTGGGTTGGAATGAATTATATTTTGTGGTTTGGCAGAATAACACTGCTCAGGGGTTATGGCCACCATGAGGACAAGCCTAATGCAGGTGGAAGCTGGGCTAAAGTTTGGCCAAAGCCTCTAGCACGTGGGCAAGTTTTTTGTGGCAGGTAGGAGTTCGCGATTCACTAACTTAAAAATCCTCATGAGCTACTTTCCCTCCTGCAAGATCTCATCTCCTTCCACTTCTCTTTGCTCACTCAGCTCTAGCATTACTGGCCTCCTTGCTATTCATCAAACATGTCATGCACACAGCTTCCTCAAAACTTCTGGACTTGTTGTTCCCCTTGTTGGCAACAGGTTTCTGTCAGCCCTCCATATGACCTGCCCCCAGTTGCCTTCACATTTCTGTTCAATTAGAATCTGACTACCCTCAAGAAAGAGCTCCCAATAACTACACTATCCTTTTTTGTCCCCTGTTGTTCTCCATTATTCTTATAGCATTTACTTACTACCATATAATTGTATGTAAATTGCATTTTATGCGCCTTTGCGTATTTCTTCAGTTCCAGACCTCCATCTTTGGAGAATTCATGGAAGTAATAATTAAATGTACATCAACATAATAAAGGTCATATATGATATGCTCACAGGGAGCGTTATACTTCATGGTGAAAAAGTGAAAGCTTTTCTAAGATCAGGAAAAAGAGAAGAATGTCCCCTCTCACCACTTCTATTCAACATAGCACCAGAACACCTAGCCAGAGGAATTGGTAAAGTTGCAGGGTACAATATCAACATACAAAAGTCAGTTGTGTTTCCATGTACTAACAAAACACATCTAAAAAGGAAATTAAAAGTCTTCATTACAATAACATCAACAAAGAATAAATGATATAGAAATAGACTTAACCAAGGAGGTAAAATATTTGTACACTGAAAACTACAAACACAATGAAAGATATTAAAAAGGACACAACATACGAAAGAAATATCTCATGTTCATGGATTAAAATACTTACTACTGTGAAAATATCTACAATACCCAAAGCTATTTCTCTATTAGATTTAATGCTATCTCTGTCAAAATCCACTTGCACATTTCACAAAGATAGAAAACAACATTCAAATTCATACAGAGTCACAAAAAAAAACAGAATAGCTGAAGCAATCTTGAGAAAGACCAAAGCTGGAGGCAGCACATTTTCTTATTTCAAAATTCAAAATTCAAAGCTATAATAATTAAAACAGTATGGTACTGACATAAAGACAGATGTAAAGGCAGATAGGGCTTAATACAGAGCCCTGAAATAAACCTGTGCATATATTAATACTTATGGTTAACTGAGGTTTGACAAGGATGCCAATAACATGCAATAAGAAGAGTGCAGTGGTGTTGAGTACAGTTCAACAAATGGTGTTGGAAACACTACATATTCATATGCAAATATGATAAAATTTTATCCTTATCTTGATTATAGACAAAAATCAACTAACAATGGATAAAGATTTAAACACAAGACCTGACACTGTGAAACTCCTAGGGGGGAAAAAAACAGACATACACAGGGAAAAACTTGTTGAAATTGGTTTTGGTAATTATTTCTTAGCTATGACACCAAAAGAATAGGCTGTTAAAGCAAACATAGAAAAATAGAATGACATCAAAGTAAAATTTTCTGCACAGCAAAGAAAACAATCAACAGAATGAAAAGGCAAACTACAGAATGAGAGTAAACATTTCCAAACCTTATTGACAAAATTAAGTGGTTAATTTTCAAAATGCATAAGAAACTTTTACAACTCTGAAATCTTTTTCTCACATATGTATATTACATACTTTGGAAAGCAGGGCTAAAACGTAGATCTGAATAGAGATGTCCTGGGAAAATCCCTCTCGTCCTACCCCAAATCAAGAATCTAGGAATGAGAAACAGTACTTATTAGGAAAACATTATCTTGCTGTATAAAAATTGAAAAATCCAAAATAATAACACCACCATCAAGAAACATAATTTACCAAAAGTTTACCATGATCCTAGTCTAAGGGCTAGAAAAAATTGTTTAACTCAGAAAAGAATGATAAATTGTGATAGTGTTGCAATTGAATTTTTAATGTCTCAAGCAAATTAGAAACCCAATGTATTATGCAAGAGCCTAGGATGAATGGTAGAGCTGTGTATTTTCTACAAAAATATAAAACAAAAATTCAAGTTCATATATAGAAAAAAAAAAAAAAAAAAAAACAGAATAGCCAACGAAATCTTGAGAAAGACCAAAGCTGGAGGCATCACACTTTCTTATTTCAAAATGTACTATACAGATTTGGATTGGATTCTGGACTAAATTTGGATTTAGCCTAAAATTGTGGGCTAAGTTATTTCATCTATATTAGATTTAATTTCTTCATCTGTAACATGGACAGAACATTCTACTTTACTGCAATGTTTTGGGATATAATGGGAAACACGATGAAAACTGGTGTAATCTTAGCCCTCTAATGAATATCAACTCCTATCTACTGCTGAACCTGCTGACTTATCTAGCTAAAACAGACAGGCCAGTCTATAGGGACATCCAGGCAAAGGATACTGATAATTCACAATTAAAAATTTGAGGCAAACTGACCACTTAGTATAATTTACAAATTTTTAATATTATAGTTTATATATTTAGTTTTCAAATAAACCTTGATACACCACAACTAAAAATATAAACTCTACATTTTTGCATGGAAATAAAATAAATATCATATTATTTGATATACTACTTCATACAGAATCAAAACACGATAAAATGATTTTAAAGTCTTGAAGAAATAAAAGTATAGTAAAACATTATGCCAATACAATATGGTTTTAGAGTAATAATTTCATAATTATAAATTATTTCCAAAATGGTTAGAGCACCTTTTGGATGTCAATCTTTCCCAACAACTAACTTGACAATATCGTGTCCAACATTCATATTGAAAAGGACTACTTTTTATTAATATGCCCGTTTTTATGTTTTTGTTTTGTTTCGTTTTGTTTTGAGGCAGAGTTTTGCTCTTGTTGCCCAGGCTGGAGTGCAATGGCACGATCTTCAGCTCATTGCAACCTCCTCCTCCCAGGTTCAAGCGATTCTCCTGCCTCAGCCTCCCAAGTAGCTGGGATTACAGGCAAGCACCACCACGCCTGGCTAATTTTTTTTTTTGTATTTTTAGTAGAGACAGGGTTTCTCCATGTTGGCCAGGCTGATCTCGAACTCCTGACCTCAGGTGATCCACCCGCCTTAGCCTCCCAAAGAGTGAGATTACAGGCGTGAGCCACCGTGCCCAGCCATAATATGCCCTTTTTATATTGCATTTTTTCTCTGAAAAGGACACCTTTACTTTTATCTAGTATATATATAGAAACATATATTATATCTAGTATACATATTTTATCTAGTATATGTATTGAAATAACCTGACACCAGTGGTGATGAAACAGAAATTGCATCTATTTCATGCCATGACTGTCGTCCAAGGTTAAAGAATGCGCACACCTAATAAACGATCTTTCTCTAGAACCAAATGTGCATCTTAATTCTGAATACAAACCTTAGACAATTACTAATCTTTAGTGGCAAAAAAATCTAAGCCCCTCTCTTTTATATTACCGCATTATTCCTGTTCACAAATGAAAATTTAATTTCTGTTATGGCATTTTGTGCAGTCAACTATTAGGTTATTCCTTATATGACTGTTTCTAATTCCTATGAATGATACTTTAATAAATATTTAATCTCTTTTCCAAATTCTAGTGTCTTTCATAATCATGTTTCTGTGTTTTTCTTCTTGCTTTTATTTTATTTGCAAACAAACCCAGCAGTGCGAGTTGTAATTCCAAGTTGACTGATGTTTCTGAATCAAGTACATTGCTTGTAATCAAGACTCTGTAAATTTTCAAAAAGAAAATTGGGAGAGAAACTCAACCGTACTCACTACCAGGTGCAATATTAGCCATTTATTGACATTTAATCCTTTCACAATCACTGAGTGATACTTTAAGCATTTGGTCATTGATCTTGAAGGGTTTCCAGGTGGTAACTGCTTTGACTATAACAAGATAACATGACTGACGTATGCCCTGAGAGATTTTCCAGAGGAGGGGCCTTCTCTACATGGCAAAAAAAGACTTGAAAATTGAGGTATTTCATTCCCAAGCATTTGATGATTTGTTTTTGTTAAGAGGTATGTCTATTAGAATTATTAGAACTGGGCCAATTTAATGTTGTTCTTTCCTAACTCGAAGGGACCTGGGGTTGAATTTCCCTTGGCTAGTGTCTCATCTCCATTTACATTCCATAAATTCCTGTTCTTATATCTTTATTTTCCTATGTTTTCTGGGTTATAAATAGGGCCAAGTGAGACAGTTTCTCCCTTCCTCTTTATCTCCCTCTCCTTGACTAAGAACATTTACATTTTATCCTGATGTAATTTATGAGATACATAAATAAGTTTATTTACTTACTGAGGGTGGACATAGGAGACAGCCTAAACTTTAGCCTTGGTTCCAAAGTATCGGGAGGACTAAATTCTTTGGGAATTTGTCATAGTCCTCATGCTGCACCACATCTCACATTCATATTAGGAACAGATAAGTCTTATTAGCAATCGCCTACACAGGGCTGGATTTCTTTGAGAGACACTGGGAGTGAACAGCAAGATCTCTTCTACTTGTTCCAAAATACTTATTGATTCATCACTGGCAATGTCATCAAACATATAAAGGTTGATGACCTCAAAAATCTTCCAATCGTATCAGTGAAAAAGGAAATAAAATTATTTGTTATGAAGCATTATGATATAAACTGTTAGTAAATAGGAATGAGGAGGGGTTGATCTACAGAGAATGGTCTTCACCTAAGGAATCCATGAAGAGAAGCAAGCGGTCTGTGATCTTGAGAGAAAATAATATGTTATTGTTACTAACTTCTTAAAATACCATTCCCTCCCTCCCTCTCTCCCTCCCTCCCTCCCTCCCTCTCTCTCTCCCTTCCTTCCTTCCTTCCTTCCTTCCTTCCTTCCTTCCTTCCTTCCTTCCTTCCTTCCTTCCTTCCTTCCTTCCTTCTTTCCTTCCTTCCTCTCTTTCTCTCTTCTTCCCTTCCCTTCCCTTCTTGACAGAGTTTCACTTTTGTCACCTAGGCTAGAGTGCAATGGAGCAATCTTAGCTAACTGCAACCTCCACCTCCTGAGTTCAAGTGATTCTTCTGCCTCTGCCTCCCACGTAGGTGGTATTACAGGCGCCCACAACCATGCCCGGCTAATTTTCATATTTTTAGTAGAGACAGGGTTTCACCCTGTTGGCCAGACTGGTCTCGAACTCTAGAACAATATGGGGGTAGGGGACGCTGGCTTCCCTCAAAGTTGAAAATCTCTGGATGAATTTTTACTTCCCCAACACGTAACTACTAATAGCCTGTAGTTGACTGGGTGCCTTACCAATAACATAGTCGATTAACACATACATTATATATTACACTTTTTATATAAGGTATTCTTACAATAAAGTTAGAGAAAATAAAATGTGATTAAAAATCAAAAGGAATAGAAAATATATTTACTATTCATTAAGTGAAAGTAGATTATCATAAGGATCTTCATCCACTTCATCTTCACATTGAGTAGGATGAAGGGGATGATAAGGAGGAAGAGTTGGTCTTGAGATCTCCCGGATGGCAGATGGAGAAAAAAATTCTGTGTAGAAGGGGATCTATGCAGCACAAACCCATGTTACTCGAGGGTCAACTGTCCAGTAGTCCTCTCGCATTATTCACATTTCACTGCCTGTGGTTTCAGTTAACTGCAGGCAACCATGGGCCAAAAATATCAAATGAAAAGTATTTCTGGCCAGGTACAGTAACTCACACCTGTAATCCCAGCTCTTTGGGAGGCCGAGAGTGTCAGAATTTGAGGGGGTGAGGGTGAGTGGAAAAACCATGTCACCATAGGAGTTATGTATAAATATGAATTTACATATATAATTACACATATTTACATGTGTGTATATATAATTTGTCATTCATTTATTCACAACATAGCTCAGATAATTTAGTTAACTTACCCTGGCAAAATGCCATATTTTAATTATCTATCAATATTGTCCAATTAGCCAGTCGCAGTGGCTCACAGACCTGTAATCCCAGCTCTTTGGAAGGCTGGAATAATCTATCAATATTGTCCAATTAGCCAGTCGCAGTGGCTCACAGACCTGTAATCCCAGCTCTTTGGAAGGCTGGAGTGGGTGGATCACCTGAGGTCAGGAGTTCGATTCCAGCCTGGCCAAAATGCAGAAACCCGATCTCTACTAAAAATACAAAAATTAGTCAGGTGTGGTGGTGTGCACCTGTTGTCCCAGCTACTTGGGAGGCTGAAGAGGACAGTTGCTTGAACCCGGAAGGTGGAGGGTGCAGTGAGCCAGATCACACCACTGCATTCCAGCCTGGGCAACAGAGCGAGAGTCAGCCTCAAAAAAGAAAAAAAATTTCAGAACAATTAATGTTTTTAATGCCACACCATTCTGAGCAGCATGATGAAATTTCACACTATTCCACTCCCTACTGCCAAGGACATTGTGAGTCATCCCTTCGTCCAGTGTTTGTGTTCAAATAACCCTTCTTTTACTACATCATGGCCCCAAAGCACAAGAGTAGTGACGCTGGCAACTTGCATATGCCAAAAAGAAGTCTTAAAGTACTTTCTTTAAAACAAAAAGTGAATATTGTCAAAGTAAAAAAGAAAAGATTGTATGCTGAAGTTACTAAAATATATGGAAAGATCAAATCTTCCATCCTTAATATGGTGAAGGAAAAAGAGTTTTTTGCCAGTTTGTCTGTTGTATCTCAAACTGCAAAAATTATTCTCCCAGTGCATAATAAGTGCTTAGTTAGGAGATGGAAGAAGCAATTGATGTGAGGGTGGAAGACATGAACAGAACTGTGCTCTGATTGATGGCAGCCGGGTTCAATACTATCCAAATTTCAGGCATCCACTGGGGGTCTTGGAATGTATCCTTTGCAGGTAAGAGGAGATTACCCTAGTTTTACACCTATATTTGAGTGATTTCCTTTATCATTCTTTGTATTTGCTTTCAAGTATTGAAAACATCCTTCTCAGAAAAGGCTTACAGACTATGCCAGGCTGCTAAGTAGCCACACGACATAAGAAATAGCCACACATTTCTGGTCTAAAGGTAGATTTTCGTTGCTGAAGAGAAGAAAACAAGCAAGAAACTTTCATGAACAGAAAAATGCATGGAGGAGACAAGAAAACAAGAAGAAAAAATCACCTTAGAGGTAGAGCAGAAATGACAGAAGAGAGCCAACAAACCAGACAAAAATAGAAAGGAACTGACCAACAAAGCAAATTGTGGAGAGGTGACTTTGTAAGAGAAAAATAGAGTGGCTATACATTTGGTAACTTGAAGAGAGCTGAAGAAGCTAAAGCTCAATGACCTTACCTGAGTTGTCCGGTGTTAGGTAGCATTAGTTGACAAAGCCATAATTCTATTTAACCTTTTAGAATCATTCCCTTTTCCTTAGTCCATGTTGCCTCTAAGGGAATAAAACCAGAAAAATGTTGGGCCAGATTGAGTTGGGTGAATACATGCCTAAGTGAATTCTATTTTCATTCGTTTTTTTTTTGTTTTTTTGGTTTTTTTTTTTTGAGACAGGGTCGAACTCTCTCACCCAGGTTGGAGTGCAGTGACATGATCTTGGCTTACTTGAGCCTTCCCCTTCCCAGGTTCAACCGATCTTCCTATCTAAGCCTCCCTAGTAGCTGGGACTACAAGTGCAAGCCACGACACCTGGCTAATTTTTGCATTTTGCTGTAGAAATGGGGTTTTGCCATGTTGCCCCAGCTAATTCTATTTTCTTATTAAGGCAAAATTTCCCACATCCATTAATCATTTAATTTTACATAAACAAATCCTCACTTAAAAGTGATAAACTTGTCTTTGATGACAGGGCAGTTTCTTATTACATATTGAAGGTCAGATATAGTCTAAAATTCTCCAAGGAAAAGATGCTACAGAATCTCATGCTTCCATTATGTAACCTCCCCAGTGAGAGATGAAGCCAGCTGGGCTTCCGGGTAGGGTGGGGTCTTGGAGAACTTTTCTGTCTAGCTAAAGGTTTGTAAACACACCAATCAGCACTCTGTAAAAACGGACCAATCAGCACTCTGTAAAATGGACCAATCAGCAGGATGTGGGTGGGGCCAAATAAGGAACTAAAAGCTGGCCGCCAGAGCCAGCAGCTGCAACCAGCTGGGATTACCTTCTATGCTGTGGGAGCTTTGTTTTTCTGCTCTGCAATAAGTCTTGCTGCTCCTCACTCTTTGGGCCCGCACTACCTTTATGGGCTGTAACACCTTGAAGGTTTGCAGCTTCACTCATGAAGCCAGCGAGACCAGGAACCCACCGGGAGGAACAAACAACTCTGAATGCGCCATCTTGAAGAGCTGTAACACTCACTGCAAATGTCTGCGGCCTCACTCCTAAAGTCAAGCCAGACCACGAAGCCACCGGAAGGGAGAAACTCCGAACACATCTGAACATCGGAAGGAACAAACTCTGGACACACCATCTTTAAGAACTATAATACTGCGAGTGTCTGTGGCTTCATTCTTGAAGTCAGCGAGACCAAGAACCCACTGGAAGGAACCAATTCCGGACACACTAGGATGGATACATTCTATAAGAAATCTTTTTATAAAATACAAATACCTTTGTATGTCAAATTCATTGTTATTAATGTGCTAATTTGAGTTAGTTTACTAGATTTTTTTCTGTGTTATGGAAGTAGATATTATACAAATGACATTGTGTACTTTGATATAAAAAACTAAAGGCAGAAAATCTTTATTTTTTTGAGACGGGATCTCGCTCTGTCACCCAGAGTAGCTGCGACTACAGGCTCCGGCTGCCACGTCTAGCTAATTTTTTTGTATTTTTTAGTAGAGACGGGGTTTCACTGTGTTAGCCAGGATGGTCTCGGTCTCCTGACCTCGTGATCTGCCCGCCTCAGCCTCCCAAAGTGATGGGATTACAGGCGTGAGCCACCGCGCCTGGCCAAGGCAGAGACTCTTAAGGCAAGAGAAAATAGAGAAAAAAATTAACCTTTACTATACATCTGATGCGTGCATTTAAAATTAAAAGGAAGCCTGCTGCAGTGGCTCACGTCTGCAATCCCAACACTTTGGAAGGCCAAGGCAGGCGGATCGCTTGAGTACAGGAGTTCAACGCCAGCCAGGGTAACATGGAAACACCCCATATCTGCAAAAAATAAAAAAAATTAGCCAAGCTTGGTGGTGCATGCCTGTAGTTCCAGATATTCTGGAAGCTGATGTGGGAGGATTGCTTTAGCCTGGAAGGAAGAGGTTGCAGTGAGTCCAGATCATGGCACTGCACTATAGCCTGGGTCACAGAGTGAGACCCTGTCTCAAATAAATAAATAAATAAATACAGTAAAGAGAAAATATGTCCAGTACCATTGAGAATACATTAGATGTGAATAATTTTTATACTTGTGTTTAATTCTGTGAACATGTACGTTAAGTAACAGACTCAGTTCAGATATGTTCTAAAGGTAGTTTTGTATTAAGCATAAATTGTCAATTGAAAGTATAATTGGTAGTGTTTAATATGATAAGTGTCACTGGATTGTTTGAATAACTTAACCTAATAATACTAGCGAAAACCACATTTCAGTGAGTAGTAAAAGTGACCAGTCTCCTCAAATATCGAAGAATTCCATTGTCTCCATGGCAACATAGGCCTTGGCAGAGAGAGATACATATGGTAATTGCATGTATGTATGGAACCACAAGTGAGGAATGAATAAGTTGTGATGCTTTTAAAAAATGTGATCAGAAATCTTCAGGGCTTCAGACTTTCCATTCTGTGAAATCTCAAGCATAAAAAAAAATATATGTTCTACCATGGAGAATAGATAAAACTGCTGATTAGGAGAGACAACGGCAATGCTGATAGAGTATAAAGTATCAGCAGGGACCCTCTGGCACGTTTCACCTCAAAGCATCTTTTGGATTAAAATCAGCAAGGCAATCTCATTCTGCATCATTTCCCAAATTATTTCTCTTCTTGAGAAGAATGACTATCCACTGTGAAGGAAAATTGTACTCAGAGTCGTTGAAAGGGGGAGGATATTATGATACTAAAATGTATGGAAATAAATAAATCTTTAATGACAAAATGCTAAAAATAAATTTAAAATTTAATGAATACATGGGCCATTATAATGCAGCTTTTGATTAGTTTGATATTAAAATCTTTGTTGTAAATGACACATTTTTGTATTTTTTTCTTACTAGATAGAGAAAGGGCATAGCCCTTGGGGGGTTTGAACAAATCAATACTTTCAGGCTTGCCACTGAATTACTCTTGTTGGAGCTCAGAGTTATTATTTGTGTGAGATACAAATATGTCTTTTGAATTTACATGATTTCGTGATGTGCTGTCGTCTTTATTTCTGTTGCTCCCTGATTACAGAATGAACAGTGCTGAAAAATATCAATATTTGCATTAGCTTAAGGAGTTAACGAAATCTCAAGTGCTGAAAGTAAAACTGATGAGAGAATGCTTGCTGGTAAGCAAACCTGCTCCACAGAGTTCGGATCAAATCTCTGCATCTGGAAGCTGGTTTTGATTGTGTGTTCTTTGGTACACACAGGGAGTGAAAAAAATCCACAGACGGAAGAAAAAAAATAGGTAACTTTTTCAACTCTTCACCTAATATAATTGGTGAACACAGTATTTCTATTTTTAGGATCAACTCATAACTAACACTGAAGCAAACTAATTGAAAGCTAAATCTTGGAACTGGAAGGAACAATCCACGGTTCTTTAATTTTAAATGGATCTTGGAATTATATAACTGATGCAGAAATCCTTTTTTTTTCTTTTTTTTTTTTTTTTTTTTTTTTTTTGACACGCAGTCTCACTCTCTCATACAGGCTGGAGTGCAGTGGCGCCATCTCAGCTCACTGTAACCTCTGCCTCCCGGGTTCACGCCATTCTCCTGCCTCAGCCTCCCCAATAGCTGGGACTACAGGCACCCGCCACCACGCCCATCTAATCTTTTGCATTTTTTGTAGAGATGGGGTTTCACTGTTTTAGCCAGGATGGTCTCGATCTCCTGATCTTGTGATCCGCCTGCCTTGACCTCTCAAAGTACTGGGATTACAGGCGTGAGCCACAGTGCCCAGCCCAGATGCAGACATTCTTTAAGCTGATATCTTTGTTCCAATATAAACATTAATGCCAGATGAGTAATTTTATCTGTTTGACCTATTGGCCTCAAATAATAGAGCAGAGATGGATCAACCTGGTTCAAACTTTCTCAAATTCAATTAATTGCCAGATAAATTGTTTTAATAAATTCATACATGTAAAGGGCTTAGAACAGTGCCTCCTATATATTAGAAGCTTAATAAATACAAACAACCATTATTATTATTGCCATTGTTAAGTGACTTTTTGTTTTGTTTATACATGAAAATAAATAATTAATATCAGAAGATTTAATAATCCATGGAATGTTTGTTTTGACATAGTTCATTTACAGGTGACTGTACCAGTCCGTTTTCATGCGCTGATAAAGACATATCCAAAACTGGGCAATTTACAAAAGAAAGAGGTCTAATTGGACTTACAGTTCCACGTGGCTGGGGAAGCCTCAAAATCATGGCAGAAGGCAAGGAGGAGCAAGTTATGTCTTACATGAATGACAGTAAGCAAAGGGAGAGCTTATGTAGGGAAACTCCCAGTTTTAAAACCATCACTACCACCAGAACAGTACAGGAAAGGCCTGCCCCCAAGACTTCAATTACTTCCCACCAGATTCCTCCCACAACACATGGGAATTGAAGATGAGATTTGGGTGGAGACACAGCCAAAGCATGTCACTGACAGAACAGTATGGGAAAGACCAGTCCCCATGATTTAGTTACCTCCCACCAGGTTCCTCCCATAACGCGGAAATTCAAGATGAGATTTGGGTGGGGATGCAGCCAAACCATATCAGCGACCATACTCTCTTTAAGCCAGTAATATTCCCAAAATTAAATTTAATGATCTTCTATGATTTTTCTGGATAAAATAAAAATACGAAGAGCAGCAAATGGGAAAAAATGTAGAAAGGTTTAAAGAACATAAATTTTTAAAAGAAGTTTTTTGTAGGATAAATAGACACCAAATTTCTGTCAAAATGTATTTTATACAATTTAAGATAAAACCCTTAAAAGGGGGTGATAATATGCAATAAATTATCCTATAAATGCCTGTATCTGATTCCTGTTATTCTAGGCAAGGTAACTGCACATTAAATAGCAGTAGCTATTCTTCAGTTGTGGCTGCTCTTAACAATTCTGTCTCAGATGGGAAAATTTAATTCAATGACAAGAAAAATACTGTAAATCAACTCTGTCAATATGAGATAAGTAAATAGAAAGATAAATAAGTACAAAAAGTTTATACATTTATGAAATGGGCCACATAAATAACATATAATATCTAAAATTTAGTTGCCATTCATATATACTCTACATTAGCTAGATTTATAGATTGATAAGTGATGTCGTTGATACCCAGCATGTGGCAAAATCAATCAGTAATATTTCATAATCTATAAAGGGTTACTAATGCATTAATTAAATACCATCATTATTTCTTATGTGTTTTCAATAGTATTCATATTTTTAATTGAACCAAGGTCTTGTTAGCTTATAACTGCTTTGGTTCCTTTCCTAATAACAAAATTATGATTAAGTGTCACATGAATATGTGACGTGTCATTTTCTCTTATAGTTAAAACTCAGAAGAACTCAATATTTTCACATAACTTCTTTAAAATAAATGCATAAGGCCGGGCGCAGTGGCTCAAGCCTGTAATCCCAGCACTTTGGGAGGCCGAGACGGGTGGATCACAAGGTCAGGAGATCGAGACCATCCTGGCTAACCCGGTGAAACCCCGTCTCTACTAAAAAATGCAAAAAACTAGCCGGGCGCAGTGGCGAGCGCCTGTAGTCCCAGCTACTCGGGAGGCTGAGGCAGGAGAATGGCGTGAACCCGGGAGGCGGAGCTTGCAGTGAGCTGAGATCCGGCCACTGCACTCCAGCCTGGGCGACAGAGCGAGACTCCGCCTCAAATAAAAATAAATAAATAAATAAATAAATGCATAAATCTTTAATTGACCTAATACATTTTCTCTTCACTGAAGTCAACAAAACAGGGAATTTTTAGATTATTTTGCTAATTATTCTTTTACATGCATTTTTCTTTCATGTATAATATATAAACATTAATTGTACAGAAATAATTATCTCTATCACCTCCAATATAAAATATTGAGATGAGAACAATTAAATATGGGATTAAATGGCATAGGTCATTACATCATTAAGATAGAAGAATATATATGTTAAGAAATATAGTCAATAAATTTGGGTTCATGTTCAAGAACCCATATATTTTTTAAAAATACACTTGAGTTTTTTCTTTTTTTTGAAAAATAACACAGCAAAAAAAATTCAATTAATAATCCCAAACTTTTTGCCATAACCTTAGGGAGGTTTTCTGAAATAAATGCAGGAATACATGCAGAAGAAATAAGATCATTATTAACTTTAAAAAGAGAAATCTAAAAGGAGCGATAATGACTATCATAGCCAGATATTTGTAGAAGCATTATACTCATTAAAGACAATTTTTTTATGTTGTTTAAGAGTAGTAAACAGAAGAGGAATCTTTTAATTCAGCACAGAAATAGCCTCTCTCTATATTTATTTCATTCTTTTTCTCTTTGTCTAATTTTATTTTTTCCTTAGTTAATTTTTAGAAAAAGCATTTTAGAAAATTTGAAAAATATTGAAAATATACAGAAAAAAATAAGAAACTCTTGTAATCTCAACACCCATAGATAATAGTAGTACATACTTTTATATTTCTTAATCTTCTTCTAAGTACAGTAATAGATACATATTTTTGGAGGAAAATATTAATATTAATTAGCAATAGAATAAATAACTGGCAATACCAAATTGATTCCATTTCACAGTACATTTTTCCACTTACATTTAAATGGTAACACTTCAGAATTGTTAGAAAGGTGATTCTTGCTCTCATAGACGATCAGCCATGGTAATCTCTTCAGCCATTTTAACTGCTGAGATCCCATGTACTAAGAATTCCACTGGTGCCATAATAAAGCTGTGGTAGTCTTTTTGTGCTGCCGTAACAAAACACCAGATTTAGGAGACTGAGGCAGGAGAATGGCGTGAACCCGTGAGGCGGAGCTTGCAGTGAGCTCAGATTGCGTCACTGCACTCCAGCCTGGGCGACAGAGTGAGACTCCGTCTCAAAAATCAAACAAACAAACAAACAAACAAACAAAAAACACACCAGATTTAGTGGCTTATACCACAGAAATTTATTAGTTGCCATTCTGGAGCCTGGGGAATACCAGCAAGGCAGGTGTTATTCTCAGGACGTGTTTCCTGGCTTGTAGGCAGTCAACATCGCTCTGTGTGCTCACATGTCATCTTTCTGTGTTTAGCATGTACACAAAAGAAAGAGAGAAAGCAATAAATTTCTCTGGTCTCTTGTTATAAGGATACTAATTTTATCATGAGGACCCCACCCCAATTACCTCCTCAAATACGATCATCTTGGGCATTAGAGCTTGAAACTATGAATTTTGAGTGGATGCAAATTAGACTATTAGGAAAGTCTAAGTGAATCAAAAATTGAATGAACTGTTAAATAAAACAGGATCTCTGTTATGCCTTTGTATCACAGAAGTTATTTTTTATTTTTTATTTTTGAGATGGAGTCTTGCTCTGTGGCCAGGCCGGAGTGCAGTGGCACGATCTTGGCTCACTGCAACCTCCAACTCCTGGGTTCAAGCAATTCTTCTGCTTCAGCCTCCCAAGTACATAGGACTACAGGCATGCACCACCACGTCCTGCTAATTTTTGTATTTTTAGTAGAGACGGAGTTTCACCATATTGGCCAGGCTGGTCTCAAACTCCTGACCTTGTGACCTGCCCGCCTCGGCCTCCCAAAGTGCTGGGATTACAGGCGTGAGCCACTGGGCCTGGACGAAGTTATTTTTTTATAAGTAAATAATTTCTAATATGTGAGAACACATTGTCTCAAAATTTTGTTTTTGATTGTTGATTTTATAAGTATTGCACTACAAATTTACCAGTTTTCTAGAAGTCTTACCCAATGCAACATATCTGAGTATAATCACATCAATCGTCTTCTTAAAAAATTCTCCCCATCAACATGCTTTATTCATTTATTTATTCCATTGTTTATCATTTCCAAAAAAATTCTAAGAATCTACAGTATGCCAAGACCTGCTGTGCCTGCTTAGATTAGAACTAAGATTATGTCTCAGAATCAGACTACAACAGACCAGCAGGGAAAAGTAGGCAAGAACATAAATGATTTTGAGACTGCCGGAATAAAGGCATGCAAGAATGTTGAGGGATAATAAGGAATATCAGATTGATAGACTCCCACATGTGTACTGAAGTGATGAAAAGCTGTTCTAGCAAGAGAAAATGATTTCTTTTCATTTTGAAATGAAAGAGGAAAGGAAGTTTTAAACAGAGGGGCTATTGTAGGAGAAGAAATAAATGCCTTCTTAAGTAGATCTGACTTGGGAACCAAAGCAAATAAGAAGGATGAGGTTAGAAGGTATACAAGGATCATATCATGCATGGATTTATAACCGATGCTTAGGAATGTGAACTTTATTCAAGGACATTGCAAATTACTTAACGCTCTTAAACAGGAAAATGACATGATGACATTCTGATCTATAGGTGATGAAATATTACAGGATAGTTAAGAGGCTATTTCGGTAATTAACATAAGAAATGATGAAGTTTAGACTGAGACAGCAGCAGCAGTGGGGAGACATACCATCTTTGGATTAGCAAGATTTGATAATTGACTGGGGTCGTGGGGAGTAACAGATAGGGAGGAATTCATGATATCTTTACAAGTTCATGATGGAAAGTTGAATAAATGGTGACACCAGTGACAAAAGATAATCTTTTTAGGAGTAAGGTGGATGGAGAGAGGTGTTCGGTTTTGTATGAGGTGAATCTGCAATGCCAATGGGCTACCTGTGGTTGTGGGGAGTGGGGAGAGATGTTATCACACCTTTGAAAACCAGAGTTTTGAGCTAGTTTAGGAGAAAGACTAAGCATAGTGAGACAGTTGGTGTTTAAAATTGTGCATTTGAAGGAACTCTTTTATGGAAAAATACAGATAAGGGAAAGAAAAGTTTCAAGGAGAGAACAGTAGGAACAGTGTGATGTCTACGAGAGATGAAACGAGGGGCCAAGCACATGATGGAAAATCCCCAGATGAGTGTGAGGAAAATTCATAGCTGCTGTGATAGCAACACTGGGCAGGTGCTCCACAATTTTGTTGAAGGGATTAGAATGCTGTATGTCTTCAACGCATTGTGCATGATCTATGTCATGAAGAAGTGGTTAGGGAGACAATTTGCCAGGTTTCAGAACAAGAACTTTGAATCCCTGAGACAGCATGTTACCCTTAATGTGGTAACAGCCAAAAAAAGAAAGATATCTTACAAAGAGGCAGGGAATAAGTGATCCGAATATTGGGAATATAGGAAATCAGAGGAATCCCATATACTTCATATGCTTTCCAAGAGAATATTAATAGTATCATGAATACTATAAATAATTAAAATAGGAATATTAGTGACAAAACATTCATTTACATAGTACTTATTATGTGCAAGGTATCATGCTAAGCACTTTATATATTTCACCTCATACAATTTCATGGTAAATTCAGGACAGAGGGTGTAATGGTTAATCTCATGTGTCAACTTGATTGGGCCTTGGTGTGCCCAGACCAATCACTATTTCGGCTGTGTCTGAGGGGGTGTTCATGGAAGAGATTAGCATTGGAATTGGATAATTCAGTACAGTAGATTGCCTTCCCAGTGTGGTGGGTATCATTGTCCAATCCCTCTGTTAAGGCCCTGAATAGAACAAAAGACAGAGGAAAGAGTAATCTGCCCCTGATCTCTCATATTCTTTTCTGCCCCACTGCTTGACTGCTCATCTCATCTTCTCTCATTCTGGAACTGGTATTTACATCATTGGTTCCCCTGGTTCTCAGGCCTTCACACTTAGACTGAATGGCACCACCAGCTTTCCTGGGTCTACAGCTGGGAGAAAGGAGATTGTGAGGCTTCTCAGCCTCCATAATTATGTGAGTCAATTCCTCATATTTAATAATAAATATCCACACATATACATATATACACATATGCATTTTATTGGTCCTGTTTCTCTGGAAAACTCTGATAAATATAAAGGAACTATTATTTTCTCAATTTATTTGCTGGGGAAACTGAATTAGGAAAGAATACATAATTTTACCAAGTTTAGACCATAAGTTGGAAGGTAACGTGAGATTTAAACAGAGGCAATTTTCATTCAAAGGCCATGCTTTTAATCACTGTGCATAAAATGCCACATATTAATCAATTAACAAAGCAATCATTTCTCTTTTTGCCATTTCCATTCCTTTATTAATTATAAAATTACAAAACATTATTATAGAGATTCAAGCAAAATGATGTAATAATGATACTATCAATGTTGACAGCAACTACTACAGTTTATATATTATTGTCATTTAATGAGTGCCATACATTTCATTCCATGCTAAGCCTTTGCTTACATTATAACACTTGCTAAGGTAAGTAGTATTATTTTTCCAGCTTTTCTCAGGAAGAAGAAAAAAGAACACATTTAAGCATGATAAATGAAATCTCCTGTCCAGCCTGGCAGGTAGCAAAGTCATGGTTTTGAGCCCATACTTCTAAGCCTGAATTCATGAACACTGCACTCTTCTGCACTGTAGTAAAGGGAAAAGTGCTGCACACAACGACTTGATCTAGCTCTGGTGTGTAAATGACTTATATAAATAGAGAATGTGATGGGATAGAAGAGTGGACACCTAAAAGGAGGTATTCAGCAGTAATTTGGAACAAACCATGATTTGTGTACTGGTGACACTCTACACACATTTCATCAAATTGTACCATAATTAGCTGCTGGAAAGGATCAGTGTACTCAAAGCAATTTGAGTACTGACATAAGGAAGTAACTTAGTGTCTAACTCTCTTTGTACTTACCTCATCATGATGTCATATCTGTTCAGATGTCTAACCATTGACCCAGACTGAAAGATCTAAACACCTGAGCTCTATCTAATTTTTTTCCCCCCCGAAACTTACAGGTGGTGCCAATACATAGTAGGGGCTTGTTTTTTTGTTTGTTTTGTTTTGTTTTTTGAGATGGAGTCTTGCTCTGTCACCAGGCTGGAGTGCAGTGGCACAATCTCGGCTCGCTGCAACCTCCACCTCCCGGGTTCAAGCAATTCTCCTGCCTCAGCCTCCCGAGCAGCTGGGACTACAGGTGTGCGCCACCATGTCCAGTTAATTTTTATACTTTTAGTAGAGACGGGGTTTCACTGTGTTGGCCAGGATGGTCTCCATCTCTTGACCTTGTGATCTGCCGGCCTCAGCCTCTCTAAGTGCTGGGATTACAGTTACAGACGTGAGCCACCGTACCTGGCTGGGGCGTCTTTTTTTTCTTTTTTTTTTTTTTTTTTGAGACAGAGTCTCGCTCTGTCGCCCAGGCTGCAGTGCAGTGGCGCGATCTTGGCTCACTGCAAGCTCCGCCTCCCGGGTTCCCGCCATTCTCCTGCCTCAGCCTCCCAAGTAGCTGGGACTACAGGCGCCGCCAGCACACCCAGCTAGTTTTTTGTATTTTTTTTTTTTTTTTTTTTTTTTTAGTAGAGACGGGGTTTCACCGTGTTAGCCAGGATGGTCTCGATCTCCTGACCTCGTGATCTGCCCGTCTCGGCCTCCCAAAGTTGGGGCTTCTTAATAGTTTGGAAAGTCCTAAAAAAAAAAACCCCACATACTTTAGAAACATTCTTTTATTTTCAGTAAACTTTATGCAAAAAAATACTAAATCACTCTAAAACTACATTTCTCATTAAAAAGTCAGTAAAGACGTTAGGTGAGACATCATAAGATCTTTTATTTGTTAGGGGTATAAACAAATATTTTAAATGAGAAATTAATTTCAGCAAAGTCATGTCACTATTATGCTTCCCCTTTATTTGCTGCGTTTTGCCCACCTTTTCTTTTATATCCTTCATGTTTTGCAGTTATGGTGTTTTAAACACAAACAATTACGCTGAAGTGAAAAAATATGTTTTACTAGCTATATTAAGTTCAGTCAGTTTTATCATATTTTTTTTCACTGACCACCACGGCTGATAAAAGCAGTTAGATAAAATAGTATTAAGAAGACAAAAAGAGGCCGGGTGCCATGGCTTAGGCCTGTAATCACAGCATTTTGGGAGGCCAAGGCGAGCAGATCACGAGGTCATGAGATCGAGACCATCCTTGCTAACACAGTGAAACCCCGTCTCTACTCAACATACAAAAAATTAACAGGGGATGGTGACACATGCCTATAGTCCCAAATACTTGGGAGGCTGAGGCAGAAGAATCACTTGAACTTGGGAGGTGGAGGTTGCAATGACCTGAGATCGCACCACTGCATTCCAGCCTGGGCGACGAAGTGAGACTCCATCTTAAAAAAAAAAAAAAAGACAAAAAGAAATACAACAATATCGAGTCATTATTTGTGTTACTCAAAAGTAGGGTCCGGATTTTGTTAGCACTTATAACACTTTTATATATATATATATATATAGTGCATCCCATAGTGCTTATCATACAGTGCACATATATTTGTGGAATTAATAAATGTAGCTTAATATTTAAATTTGCCTTTGAATATATTCATGTTTCTTAGGTAGAAGATCATATGGAAAAAATTAGTTATGTCATCATCAGCTCTGTTTATACTTCCTATGAACAAAAGGGAATTTATCTCTAAGTTTCTCCTCCATTAGGTTGGGGCTATGTGAAGCAGAATTTCTAAGAATGATAACAAAAGTGATCTGTAGAGTGTCTTTGCCTTTCCTTTAAAACATCTCTTTTTATGCTCCATCATCTCATTGTCTCGTGCTTGGAAGCTATGGATGAAAGATGCTGATTTCCCGATGGAAAGAGACGGGTGACCTTGAGTCAGTATTTGTAGAAGAGCGGGTCTGCCTGTTCATGTTGGGGATTCTATATTATGATAGTGAGGGCTGAAGAAGGTCATTGCGTGGAGACTGGAAGGTGAATTGGGAGCATAAATTAGAAGCAGAAATTGAAAATGGGAAAGGATGGAGAGGAGATGAAAATTATACCTCCGTACTTAATAAGAATCAGACTCTGTATTGTTAATAAATCAGCGAGTCTCTGGCAGAGTTCTCCTTCTAAAGTTGTCTCTCTATAATAAAAATTTGTCTAGCAAAAATATAGAAAAGAAGTCCAAAGATGAAAGATGAGAGAATAAATGTGAAATGAATAGAAAACAGACTATATGATGAAATATTATTGAATGGTAGTAATTTTAGTACTTTTATGAAGTGTTGCTTGGCTCTAGGTTTCCGAACAGATGCATGTAAAGGTGTTCCATCACCAGATACATAAAACTAGAATGCAGCAAGTAGATATCAATACACTAGCTATTCTCCAAATATTGCATAGGGTACAAACTACTTTTAATCTTTTGAAGTATATTTGTACATTTTAAAATATATCATATAATGTAATTCTCTTGATCTTTTCCATAAAATTAGGAATACAGACTTTAGCTGGTCCCAGAGCCACCAGGCTTGCATATTGCAGACACCATCCACTGCACCTTTAGAATCCCTCAAAAATACATAGTTAAAAATGTAAAATGCCTATCACGACATTACGTAGGTACACACTGCAAATGACATAAATCTGAAATAGAAATTCACTCATTTCTTATGAGTTTAACAGATTAGCTTAATCAAACATTAAATGTTTTAAGATATAGGACATGAATCTAGATGTTAAAGTGTTCAAGTCATATTTAAGATTATGAAATGATCCAATAACAATGTAAATGCCTATCAAGTAAATTTCATGAATACAACAATAAAAACGTGTACTCATCTATACTAACAACTTATAAATATGGTTTTATATATTATTTAAATTATATAAACTATAATACATAAATAATATATCATATTAATTATGTAAAATAATATTTTTATATAACATATTTTATAAATTTTTACATTATTTATTTAAAATATTTTATAAATAATCTTTCATATATACCTTCAAAGGAAAAAACTATTATATTATATTATTAATTTAATAATTTACTATTATATAATTTAATTTACTCTATTAATTTACATATATTTGCATACGTGTGTGGTGTATACATATATAGTATATGAGGTTGAAAACCTGTACAAATTGTGCAATTTCAAAAACTTTCAAAATCCGTTATGAAACTTTACACCTAATAAAGCTCTGTGTCTCTGTTCTGAGCTCCAATCCCAAGAAGCAACCCCCTATTCAGTCCATGTGCTTCTCTTGACAGAAGAGAAATAGGAGAGCATTGGAAACATGGAATGGCTCTTAAACCTCCAGTGACAACTTGTGTACATCACGTTCTTTTCTTTTCTTTCTTTCTTTTTTTTTTTTTTTTTTTGACAGAGTCTTACTCCGTTGCCCAGGCTGGAGTGCAGTGGTGCGATATGGGCTCACTGCAAGCTCCGCCTCCCGGGTTCCCCCATTCTCCTGCCTCAACCTCCCAAGTAGCTGGGTCTACAGGTGCCGCCACCGCGCCCAGCTAGTTTTTTTGTATTTTTAGTAGAGACGGGGTTTCCCCATGTTAGCCAGGATGGTCTCGATCGATCTCCTGACCTCGTGATCCTCTTGCCTCAGCCTCCCAAAGTGCTGGGATTACAGGAGTGAAGCACCGTGCCTGGCCTCGTGTACATCACTTTCACCCACATTCTATTGACAAAGCAAGTCACATGATTAACCTGACAAGGACGTGGAGAATAACATCCTCCCTGTATTAGGGTACTACAAGTCACATGACAAAGGACTATGATAAATATGAAACCTTCTACTGGAAAGGGGGAATCATGATTAGGAGCAATAACACAGGTTTCCATTTTTGAGCTTAATATTAAAATACATTTATACATTTTATACATATTTATACATAGAAAAATGTATAAATTATATATATATTTATACATAGAAAAATATTTCTATAATTATGGTCAAATAATTTATTACTACTTTTATAGACTGATTTTTTTTCTGAATATCGATCTTTCTTCAAGATAGAAAAAAACTGAATAAATAATCAAGTGAGATGTTTAAGTTTCTTGGTAGATTTTACTCGTATCTGTTTTTTTTAAAGATTTAGCCAGTATTTTCTCCACTGGAGAATGTCATTCCTATTCTCCCCCTATAACAGTTTAGTTATATTTTTGATTAACCGTTACAATTGGGTGGTTAAAAATTATATACTATTGTTACTATAATCAGCTATATATAATTTACCTTTCCTTATTATTATTAGAAAAACTTTTGGTTTATAGAATTAAAAAATTATTATTAATTTATGTGTGAACTTTTTTGTACTTGCCCATTTTCCACAGTCAATTTAGTGGTTTTATAAAAGATTAAAAGGAAAAAAATCTTTAAAAAGAACCTTAAAAATACTTTAAAAAATCTTTAATTTTTTTTAAATTGCAGAAAACAATTTTTCATCACATTTCCTTCTTTTTTTCTCTTTTTTTGAGACAGAGTCTTACTCTGTTGCCTAGGCTAGAGTGCAGTGGTGCAATCTCAGCTCACTGCAACCTTCTCCTGGGTTCAAGCAATTCTTCTGCCTCAGCCTCCCGAATAGCTGGGAATACTGGCGTGCACCACCACGCCCAGCTAATTTTTGTATCTTTAGTAGAGACAGGGTTTTACCATGTTGGTCAGGCTGATCTTGAACTCCTGACCACAGATGATCCATCCACTTCAGCCCCCCAAAGTGTTGGGATTACAGGTGTGAGTCACCATGCCAGGCCTGAATTTTTCTTTTTCTTTCTTCTTTCTTTTTCCTTTTATTTTTTTTTTTTTAAGACAGGGAATCACTCTGTCACTCAGACTGGAGTGCAGTGACATGATCATAACTCACTGCAGCTTCGAACTCTTGGGCTGAAGTGGTCCTCCCATGTCAGCCTCTTGAGTAGCTAGGACTACAGGTGCGCGCCATCAAGCCTGGCTAATTATTTCTTAAAATATTTTTGTAGAGAAATGGTCTTGCTATGTTGCCAAGGTTTGTCTTGAATTCCTGGCTTAAGAGATCCTCCCACTCAGCCTCTTAAAGTATTGAGATTATGGGCGTGAGCCACTTCACCTGGGTGCATTTACATTCTTAATGTTTGATGATTTACTATGGATAGAAAAGAATTCCCAAATTTCTTTTTGAAATAACATGATGGTGGTGGTGGCAATCATGTAGTAGGAAATTATTGAAGAGCCGGGCTGTGAAAAAAAGTAGTGAGCTTTGCCCCTTTAAATATTCCAAAGCACATTTCAAATTTTAAGAACCTGGCAAATAATTCATGTTTCTAGTTGATAGCATTTTAAGAAAATTGTGTAAGAAATTTTAATTTTAAGTAAATTGTGTAAGAAAATTACAATGGTCACTATGAAGTCAGATTACGTTTTTATGAGTGGGGTGTGTGTGTGTGTGTGTGTAAATGCAAAAATGCATGTGATCATATAAATGGCTTGAGAAGTTGTTTTGTTTTGTACTTCATCTTCCTGAACAATTATTCTAAATTTATTTAGTCAGTTCTATCATAAGACATTTTGATGAGTGTATTAGTCCATTCTCAGATTGCTATGAAGACAAACCTGAAACTGGGTAATTTCTAAAGGAAAGAGTCTTAATTGACTCACAATTCTACAGACCCTACAGGAAGCATGGCTGAGGAGGCCTCAGGAAACTTGCAATCATGGTGGAAGGTCAAGGGGAAGCAAGCATGTCTTCACTGTCCTCACATGGCCATCAGGAGAGAGAGAGACAGGAGTGCTACACACTTTCAAACGACCAGATCTCCTGAGAACGCTATCACGAGACAGCACTAAGGGAATGATGCTAAACCTTTAGTAATCACC
Source organism: Chlorocebus sabaeus (assembly GCF_047675955.1). NCBI lineage: Eukaryota > Metazoa > Chordata > Mammalia > Primates > Cercopithecidae > Chlorocebus > Chlorocebus sabaeus. The sequence goes on from NC_132905.1 coordinate 78,821,175, forward strand.
CCCATGCTCCAATCACTTACCACCAGGCCCCACCTCCAAAATTGAGCATTACAATTCCACATGGTATCTGGGTGGGGACACAGAACTAGACCAAATCAATGAGTAAAAAGACTAAGATATTGAGAAAAGGTTAGCAACCTAGTAAAATAGAAAGACATGGAGGGCTATAGTAGCTTGCACACTTGATCTTGTGGGTGTCTCATATGTACATTCAAGAAACTGACATAGAAGACCTCCTACAGTCCCACAAAGCATTGGATCTAATTTAAATTCATATGGCCAACTGCTACTACTGTTTTTGTTTCTATGTACTATAATGACTAAATAAAGCATCAAGGAGAGCTTGATAACACTCTGGGGTGGGGGGTAGGGAATGGATGTTTTCTTTGTAATTGCTTTTGTTATTTTTTTCTTATTAACAATAAATCCATTAAATCCCAGGAAGCATCAATATTTCTTAACAAACAAGAATATAGAAAGGAGGAAAAAAACAAATGTGAGAATGTTGATTTTAATTAGTTTTGATTAGACTTGGAAGTAGGCAAAATAGATTTCTAGGTATCCTTTTGGTGGAGTGATGGCACGGTGTAAAGGACCCTCTGGTTTGATGGATTCCACAGCATTGCACAGCTTTGATTGGTTTTTAATCACTTAGAATAATTTATAATTCTCTCTGGTCAAAATACAAAGTATAATAATCCTACTGTGATGGAAATCACTGTGAAAACACTGTAATCCGTTTTTGTGCTGTAGAGATGAACTGTTTTGCCATCCTATTGAAAATATTGTCTAAAAATAAATACGTACCTATACCAATGATAGAATTTAATACTCTAATTGGATTTTATCATTATATATAAATATACACACACATATATATACACACATACTATATCTAATAATCTGATTTTAATTTAGGATCTGCTCAGCCATGAACTTTTGGTGCCCAGAAAATAGGAAGGACTTAGAAGAAAACAGTGCTGATCAAACAGTACTGGTCAATAAGTTACTTTAGCTTACTACTCCACAAAATGATAACTTATGTATGTTGTTGCCTAGAAATGATATAAAATATTTCTCCACATGTTTTCAAGTGAACAATGTGATGGGTTGACAGCTCTTTAATTAACTTAGAATTTGACTGTTTCATCCATCCAATGCTTACCAAAGCTTCTACACTAACGCAGTCTCTTATATGTGATGCTTATTAACTTTGCATTTTCCAGCTATCTTGACAGGAGGAAATTAAAAATAGAACTTTCTAAAGGTTAGTTAATTACAAATAATAAATTGTGTTATGCAAATGTGGGCTCCCCAAAATGATTTAATTCTCCAACAACCCATACTGAGCTGGTAAATTAAAACTTACCTTTTATTTACAGTGTTAAACTTTCAATCAAACTGAAGGTTACTCAATTACAAGAACATGTAAGTTTCTACATGTATTTAATCTTTTCCCTTCTAAGGAAACTAGGGTTCTAATTTTAGTCTTCTGAGGTATCCCTTTAGAGATTTAATTCAAAGATAATTTTTTTTAGCTCTGAACGAAAATCATTCCAATGCTTAATCTAAGGCTCAGAAGCAGATTTGGCACTCAGGGGATTTTTATTAACTCACTCCACAATCTTTCTCACCGTTATTTACATAATCTGGTGCATTTTGCTTCATTCTAATTCTCATTCTATTTCATCTAGCACAAGAATGATAGTAAAAATACCTAATAGGATATATATTTATATATATATACGTGTGTGTGTGTGTGTGTGTGTGTATGCCACATTTTAAGTTCACATGTACCAGGAATATTTAATAAAAATATCTTTCTGTTACTATTTGTATCAAAAATGATCCAAAGCCAATAATTTTATTTCCTCTACCTCTCTCTCCTTCCCTCTCTTCCAGATTTATCCTCATTTCCTCTATTCTGACACAATTCTAAAGGGGAGTGGAGATAATTTATGATAAAGTCAAACAATTAAAATGACAACTATCAAAACAAACCCTATAGAAATAGAGTAATAAAAATACTAAACACCTAGAAACCTATGATCATAAAATTATTGAGGTCTAATATTTAATTGAAATCTGAGCTCTCCAGCAGACACAGTGACACTTTCACCCCCACAGTCTCCAGGATAAGAAAACGTAGGGATAGAATCCTTACTGTTACATTGACTCTATCAGCTCCTCAAAGAATAGTGCTTCCTCTAAACAAACTTTATACATGATAAAGGATGATGCCTTCACCAGATTGATCGACTCTTAGTGTTTCTGTTTTCAAGAATTCATTATATTCTAAAGTAAATACATGGCGTTTAATTTTTTTTTTAATTACTACAGGACAAAATTATGGAAAGTCAAGTACTTACACAAACTCCTCATATACAGCTTAGATATCTTTACGAATTGTATAACTCTTCTTGGGACTCTGTTTTTAGAAGTCACGCCCTTTCTGTATTTTTTTTTTTTTTTTTAATTATGAACTTGCAAGTATAATAATCCTTACTTGTAATTCAGTCACATAACTCTTTAATAGCTCCCTTTATGAATGTATTTATGCCATTAATTTTTGTCATCACAAGGCAGAATTTAGTATCTAAGGAAGCACAAAGCCAGAGAAAAGTTACAATGTCATATTTCTAGTGATTTCTTTATAGAGCTAAACAACTAATTTTAAGAAATGAAAGAAGAAAAAGCTTCTGCTGTTTTCTTCACTATGCCTGTCCCAGTGTGTAGATAATCCTGATACAGGCTTTTCCTTCTGTCCAGGATATTAATTATGTCGCACCCCCATTGTATAGGTTCTCTCTCCATTGTCTTTATCCAGTATGTGTTTTCTGAAAATACATTACTCTTTCATTTTTTTGCTGTAGCTCTTCACTTTTTGCTTTCTCACTCACCCAGTGTACTTAATTTATACGTTACATAATTTTACATGTCTTTTGGATTGATAATTTCATCACTGAAATGTATTTAAATTCAAACCTTCCCCTGTCATCACAGTCATTTCTTTTCCTATTTATCCAGAGGCATTCAAAATAAACCTCAAGTAAATACTGTCATATATATTAAACAACAGATATTATACTATTCCTTCCTAAAGCCCTTTAAAGGTACCTCATAAGCTTTTTTTATAGGAGGGAAAACTTTCCTTCAATGAGTATAAATTTTAAAAGTTAATTTGGGATCTTTATCTCCGTTGCATCTGATTCTAGTCTCCAGGTAATTTTATTAAACAAGCTTCATATCCTTACTCTGAATTACATAACTGAAAGTCACTGATTTTTGTCTTCCTACCAGGTCTCCTGTATCCCATGTGTACAGGTGTCCCTTTTATATTCTAGCAGAGTGACCTATGCAGGTGAATTAAGTCTTTTCGCAAAGTTCTCCTGTTACTTCAGTTTCAACTTTTTCACTTAGATGTGTGATGTCTACTCAAAATTCTCCAACATATATATAGAAATCTTGCACCTATTAAGAGTCAATAGACCTTTTCTCTACCTCAGAGGAAAGCAGAGCATGACTGATTCGGTTGCAACTTTGGCGTATCCACTCCTAAAGTGAGTATAGTAAAGAGTTATTAAAGAAATATCCAGGGGAACAAAACTAGGTGATCTTGCAATCTTGTAACGGCCCAGTTCCCTAAACCCAGATGATGGCTTTGCGATTCCTTATGTAAATAGCTTTACAGAAATTTATGCACTGCTGTATGGATCAGCCAGGTCCCTGAGCTAGTAATGAAACTACCACCAGAGGAATAAGAAGAATAGGAGGACACAGACACAGGAGACCTTACAAGCAAATACTTAATATGTCTGGCATTTAGTATTTAACAGCAACTACTAAAAGTTATCAGGATGCGCTAGATTTTATGCTTAAATAATATTACAATTGTATTACAATCATGTGTTTGCATTACTATCCCTTTCACTATGCAGTAGGCTCCTCTGTAATCACTGCTTTTGTATCTTCAATGTCTAACACAACAACTAGCAAATCATAGTTGACAAATAAATGTTTGGATGAACTTCACAACTAACTAAATTAGGGGTAGTCCCTCTTTTGGATTAGCTCATCTAGTTCTAGTCTTCAGCTAAAATTATTCTTCCCTATTTTTTACGGTCCAAACTGTTTTTTCTTCCTGTCCTGGGAATCTTTTGAAAAAAAGAAATACACTAAATTTTCTTTTCATATATTCATATTCTCTTCTGAAGCAAGTACAATCATGTAGTGTAAGTCTCCAATTTTGTCTGTAACATTCACTATAATGTTTTGATAAACTAGGAGATTCATTTTATTCATGTACTTTGACGATGCTAGCAAATAGCATATGTTCACTGAATCGTTGATGAGGTAATAAAAGTTTGATGATACAGCGAGCCACAGTTACCATCAAGCTTTTCACTTTAGACTCTTTTAAGTCTTTGGCTGTCATAGCATCTGGCCTTATTACCTATTAATAATATATTAAAAATTCATATAATTTGCAAATAACATTTTACCATCAATTAACAATAATTCCATATATAAGTAAATCTGTGAAAATGGAAATGTTGATATCAGATGTATCAATATTTTCTTTGTGTCTTTTTGCCTATAAAATGTCATTATTCTAAATCCAAAGGATTTATCATTTTAGTTTTTTAATAGCTTACTTTTGAGAAGCTTTAGCGTCACAGCAATTGAGCAAAAAGTGCAGAGATTCTCATTTACTGTGTCCCCACAAGTATGCAGCCTCTTCCATTATCCCACAGCACCAGAGTGGTACGTTTGTCACAATCAATGAACCCAACCTGACACCTCATTATCACCCAGAGTTCATAACGGATGTTAGGATTTACTCTTGGTATTGTACCATCTGTGGTTCTAGACCATTCTATAATATATGTATCCACCACAGTAGTATCATACAGAATGATTTCACTGTCCTAATCATCTTCTGTGCTCCACCTATTCATCCCCGGCCTTCCCCATGGTTTCCCTTGGAAACCATGATCTTTTGAATGTCTCCTTAGTCGTGCCTTTTCCAGAATGTCAAATAGTTAAAGTTTACAGGAGATAGCCTGTTCAGATTGGCTTCTATCACTTAGTAATACGCATTTAAGTTTCCTCCACGTCTTCTCATGGCTTGACAGCTCATTTATTTTGAATATTGAATACATAACTAAATCCTTCAGTTTTGGCTATGCCGTGAGTTATGCATCCATTCACCTATTGAAGGGCATGCTGGTTGCTTCCAAGTTTTAGCAGTTATGATAAGGCGGTTATAAATATCTGTGTGCAGGTTTTGTGGAGACATAATTTTTAAATTAATTTGCACACTGCTGGTAGGAGGGAAATTGAAACAACCACTTTGGAATATTGTTTGCCTGTAACTTATGAAGTTGAACATATGATAAGCTATAAGCCAGCAATTCCACTCCTGCACACATATGCAACAGAGATGCCTACATACAAACACTAAAAACAAGTATTAGAATGTTCCTAGGAACATTAGTAGTAACATCTCCAAAGTAAAAGGAACCCACATAATAACAGTAGAATGAATAAATAAATACTAAACAGCTGTACCGTCCAACACAGTAGCCACCAGCCACATGGGACTAGTGAACACTTGATATCTTTGCCTCTTATTTTGCCAATATCATACTGTCTTCATTTACTGCAGCTTTTCTGTTTGCCTTGGTATGCTTTCCAGGTCTCTGAAATAAAGTTTATACCTTACATTTACTTGTGACACTTTGCCTGTATTGAATCTTTTAAAGCTGACAAAATACACTTCGTAGATAAAGAGACAGAGACTTAGGAAGGTTACGGGTGTCTCAGTGTGTCAGAACTGGTTTGTGTTAGAGTTAGCTCCTGGACAGGGATCTAGCTTCCTCTGTCTCCCTGGCTTATGATCTTTCTCCTGAAAGAAACTTTCCGGAGAGTTGTTCATTCTTTCAGAGCCAGGGTAGCTCTTATATCAAAATGTAGTGTAAAATTAATGGTGTACTATTTTACACTTTCCTGTATAACACTCACATTACTTTGGCCCAGAAAAAGATATACAATGTTTCACATGGGGTTGGTGAAAGAGAAAACTTTGTAGCAGATCGCTTTGCTATGTGAGATGATCTTCTTAATCTAGAAGGCAAAACAAAGCAAAAATCTCCTGGCTCCGCTGACAAAAAGATAATATTACATTTTATATGGAAATTGTTTTTATGCAAGCACATTTCCCTTATGTATAAAGTATAGTTTTGTAACAGTGTCCTTCAGAACTTACCATATCTAATTTGTCTGATGTCATGCCCTCAATTTGCAGAAATATAAACAGGTTTCTTCAGTAAAAATTTTGCTCTGTTTTGACAGTAGCTGGAATGCATTATGTTTAGCTCCAATATTGTTTGATTTTTTTAATGTCATAAATATTCAATATGGAAAAGTCTGTACAATTTTGTAATCTTTGAAGACCAAATATATATGCCTTCTGACTTGCACCCTTGTATACCTTAGATTAATTGCTTTATCTAAATATTCTTAGTACTAACTTTAGCCTGTGTAATTATGTCCTTTTTAAAATTTGTTGGCTTTTTAACATTATGTGTAAATATATATATATACACACACACACAAGCATATACATAAAATACTGTATATTATATGTGTATGTGTAGACACATACATACATATACATAGACATAGATACATGTCTATGTATATACACACAAATAAAATCTAAAAAAATAAATATAGCTTGAGTAACTATTTACTAATCAGTTATAGCTCCTTCCTCTCTGGGATTCCCTGGTGTGTCCCACTGCAAAGATAATAATCTTCATTCCCATCATTGTGGTTTTAGTGCTAATCATTCTCTGGTTTTTATTTTCAATTTCATTATTTATTCCTAAGCAATGTTGTCCAATGGATACATCTAGTGACTGAGAAATAAATTGCTTTGTTTATCAGATATTTCTGGTACATGATTTTCAACATAATTGGAGGAAGACTGACTTATCAGTTGAATAACCATTTTATACAATTCTTATGATACAGCACTGTATTCTCTTTGACATTGCGTTGAGTGACATTGCAGAGTAAGGCACCTCCCATTCATATGCACTTAGTTATGAAACAAAATTTCTCAGTGTTGCTAGTAAAAACCGAAATTATGGAGAGACTTAGTTCTGAAGTCTGTCTCACACTAACAGTAACTGATAGCCATATGGGACCAAATGAGCTATTGACAATTAGAGTTCATTTACTATTGTAAGTGGTGTGCGGTTCTAATATGTTAAGGTGTTGATAATCTATAATCATACATAAAGTTATGTAATATATTTATGCTGTGATCAGTAGCCTACATTAATAACTAAAATGGCACATCAAACCAAAATAATGTTTGGTTTCATAATGCTAAATGCCTTATGAGGCCAAGAGTTTAAAGAAATAAAATTTCACTTTACATTCATACTTTACATATCTGACAGCAACAAATATTACATAATACTTATAAAAAATAATTACAATTATGTAATATTTTACTTTGTTACAGAATTATCTGAAAGAAGTAGAATGAAATTGTGAGCTCAAGAAAAGGGTCATTATAAAATTTCTGTTAAAGAATACTTTTCTAATGTTCTTTAAAATTGATTTTGCTGGTGTTTTGGTATACAATAGCAAATTTTTGTATATGAATGATTACATGAATATATTATTTTATAATATTTACAATTATGTGAAAATTGTACAATATTTAATTTCTTAAGCTTAGAGCAGTTCATTTTAGAGAGAAACCATAAAAATGTTCAAGAAGGCACACAGCTTTAAAATATTTAAGGTGGACACGTGATTATGAAATCTTGGCTGGGCGCAGTGGCTCATGCCTGTAATCCCAGAACTTTGGGAGGCCGAGGTGGGCGGATCACCTAAGGTCAGGAGTCTGAGACCAGCTTGGCCAACATGGTGAAACACAGTCTCTGCTAAAAATACAAAAAAATTAGCCAGGCGTGGTGGCACGGGCCTCTAATGCCAGCTACTCAGGAGGCTGAGGCAGGAGAATCGCTTGTACCGGGAGGTGGCAGTTGCAGTGAGCCGAGATCACGCTATTGCACTCTAGCCTGGGCGAGAAGAGCAAAACTCCGTCTTAAAAAAAAACCAAAAAACTTAAGGCCTGATCTTACCATATGATTCAAATTTCATAGAACTAAGTATCCTGTTTTCAATTAGTCTAGTGCAATTTTAAAGTTTAAAATCATCGTTTAAAAATGTGAGAAAGTCTTTTTCATAGCCAATCTTAACTCCATAAATGATAACCAAGATTGGCATTAATTAAAGTCTGTTTCATGTGCTGTTTCTTCTCATGATGGAAACAACCCGTTCCAAACATTTAACTTGATCTTCTTTCAGTTTTCTGAGTCTTCTCAAATGAGTGGTAAATTTCTTTATCTGCTCATAATTTACATTCCAGTGGTTTTCAAGTAATTTGGTACTGTCAACAATGGAAAATCTAGTAAAGGTGACACAACACTAGTTTCAGCTAGTGGGGGGTACCTGAGAAAAAGCAAGCAAATTCTTGATTTCTGTGTTGAAATGTTAATCCAAAACACCAAAATTCCATGCTGTAGCCTGTCCTCCCCATATTCTCAGTTACCTGCTCATGCTCCTATCCTCCACTACTCAAGGGTTCAGTTCTCACTCGATTGCACAGCTGTGGAAGCACATTATCCTTCAAGTGCAGTTAGATGTTATTTTCTCTATAGTGAACAGAATTCAGCAGTCATAGATATCAGGTGTTACAGCTCCTCATTAAGCAAACTCTCAGGCCTCTGTCTGCTGAATTCCTGAAAAAAAATAAAATGTTAGGCTTTGCTCCAGGACTTAAATGGAAGCAAACCTCTACTGTCATGTAGGCTTGAAGTGCTATCAAAAACAAAATAACAAAAAACAAACAAACAAACAAAAAGCAAACACTGTTATATAGGCAGCTCTCTGCACCTGTGGTTTCCACATCTGTGGATTCAACCAACTGCAGATTGAAAATATTTAGAAAAAATAATGAATGATTGCATCTGTACTGAACATGTACAGACCTTTGTTCTTGTCGTTATTCCCTAAACAGTACAACAACCATTTACATAACACCTACATTATATAAGGTATTGTAAGTAATCTACAGATGATTTAAAATATAAAGAGGATGCACATAGGCTATATGCAAATACTACACCATTTTATAGCAAGAACTAAGTATCAGTGGATTTTGATATACTAAGGAGATACTGTGGGAATTAATCCCCTGAGTATAACTAGGGGTGAGTATACCTGAAAACTAGGTCCACCTATAATATTCCTGATCCACCTATAGTTATTGACGTTCCAAAATTGAAAATTATTTGTATTATTTTACATACTGAGTGGTAAGAAAACATAATGGATATATGCTAAAGTTCTTATCTAACTTACGTTATTTTAAACATACTTAAACCTAAAAAAAAATTGTGAAAGTGTTTCTCAATTCCTTTTATGATTGTGATGCAAATTCATTGCCAAATTTTAAAAGCTGGTATAGAAGTTAAAACTATAAACCAATTTAACTATGAATTGAGATGAAAAAGTTCTCATTCAAATATTACAAAAGTCATTTGTAGTTAAGCACATAAAACAACAGAAAACGAATCTAACACCAAGATCTGATTGTCTAATAGGAAACACACAAATCAGAGACTTCCACAGTAGTGAGCTTTACTAACAATTACAAGGACGCAAACAAACAAAATGCAGAGAGAGGCTTTGCACATCCTGCTCACTCCACAAGTTGTTCCTTCTCACGTTGGACACGTGCTATGTTCCCATTGGAACACGTGCTATCAGACTCAAAGAAAAGAGATCTTTAAATGAGGATTATAGGTCACCTAACAGGACAGGCTTCTTAAGTTATTTCATATCTTCATTTTTTTTCCCCCAGATAGTTGTTTAATTATGTAACATTCTTCAAGGAGCCATGTCTCATAAATTCACATAGTGTAAGTTTGTTTAACGTAGACAATTCTAAAACAGGAAAATCAGTGCTCAAAGCATTCAACAGATGAGGAATTTTCTCCTAACAAACTTTCTTAGACTGCTTGTCTAGAGGTTCAGTTATCATTTTTGCAAGACTGTAAGACTAGAACTTGTCTTCCTTCCCCAGAGCATCCAATCCATAGTAATTGGGGGAGAAATGAATTATTATAGCCCAGTTGTTTTAATTCCTTCTTTTTCAGTTCACGCTCTCAGATTTATCAGTATCTTGTTGCCCATATTTTCTTTCAACATCTGACTTCGATTATTTTCTTCAATAATTCACACTGAAGAATCAACCACTTAATACCCCAACAACCACCATCATTGAAACATCCATTGGAGGAAAAGATATTCCCTCTAAAAAGCATTTGTCCATGACTGTATCTTTTCCCTCATCTAAATTCTTTTAGTGGCTCAGCCAGGTGTGGTGGCTCATGCCTGTAATCCCAGTACTCTAGGAGACTGAGGCTGGTGGTTAGCTTGAGGCCAGGAGTTCAAGACCAGCCTGACCAACATGGAGAAACCCCAACTCTACTAAATATACAAAATTTATCTTTGTGTGGTGGCGCACACCTGTAATTCCATCTACTGAGGTGGCTGAGACATGAGAATTGCTTGAACCCAGGAGGCAGAGGTTGCAGTGAGCTGGGATTGTGCCACCGTACTTCAGCCTGGGCCACAGAGTGAGACTCTGCCCCAAAAATAATTATTTTTATGTATATAATTATATATATAAATTATACATATTTATATATTTAATTATATGCATAAATATATAATTATATGTATAATTATATATAATTTATATATAAAATATATAAATGAAAAATTATTTCTAATTATATATATATAGAGAGAGACAGTTCAATTGCTCCTTTTTCTTAACCATCCACAATTACACAATTATCTGAACTATTTTATTAGTCTTGATAAAGATATTTCATTATATATATAATTTTTTTCTAAGGCTAAATTCAATTTTTTCCCTAGCCAATTAGTCTTGGGGACTTCAACTTAGTATCTCCAAATTGTTCTCATACTGGAAAACTATTGCTTACAGTAAAGGAGCTGACATATGCTTTGTTGTACATAGAACTATTTTAAAAATATTAAAATAATGTTTGTATAACACACATCTATTTAAATTACACTAAAATCTTGAAGGAAATTACATTTCCTCATGTTCTACATAGCCCCGATGATTAGGATGGTAATTCTAGGCTGCTGTCCAGTAAACTGGGTTCCATCTGCTTTGCGAATGTAATAAAGAATTTGACTCTGTTATTGATGTTTGATCACTGACAGCTTTGTAGTCCCATCTTTCCCCTTTTCTGTTTTTTCCTGTACCTGAGAAACTGATGGGAAAACATCAGTGCTCCTTCTGCAACACTCTGTCATCAAAAGGCACCAAACTCTAGGCTGTAGTGTAAGCATTCATTCAAAGACCTTTACACAACATGGTGCTCCAACTGTAAGAATGCATGGGTCCAAGAACCAAGGGAAGAAGCAGGAGTGGCCCCTTGCACCATCATCCCTAGAGGCCCACTGGAGTATTTCTCTTACCATTTCTCATCAATATATTCTTTAGGATGAGACTTTCTAGTCCTCAAAGGGGTATATTCTCATCCATGGAAACAGGAAGTTGTGACTGAACTACAAGTTATTGCCTGACACCTTGGGATCCTTTTTCTAGGAATCAGTAGGCAAAAAAATTGAGTTCAAGCTTGTCATGGGCAACTGACTCTGATCGGAGGAAGAAACTAGGGCTGCTATTACATAATATGGGCAGTAGGAGTACATATGAAAGTAAGGTGATCTTCTTGCGTGTCTCTTGGTGACTGTGAATTAAAAGTGCAACAACACTAGCCTGAAAAGATCTTAGTTACTGGATGACCTGTCAGCTCAGGAGTGATATTTTAAGTCACTCATTTCCCCACTCACCGTGGAGTAAGCCACCCAGAGCAATGGAAGTTGTAGCTGAGGAAAAGTGGGTTTGTATTGAATAGTGCATAAGGAAGAAGATGAGTCCCACTGCAGCCTTGAGAATAACCACAGTGAGGTGGGCTATATTTCATCTCATCTTTCTCTTCAAAGTTTCATATCAGGAAGAGAAGCCCTCTAGAACCCTGGCAAAGTTGCTCCCAGGTGTGGAGAGAAAAGTGGCTACATTCAGTAAAAGGAGTAAATTGTGGTAGATGTGGCAGTAGGTCACTGAAATCATCCTTTAAGGAATTACTTGCTTTCTATCTGAGAGTCTCCTGCTTTTGTTCCTTCATCACCCCTGTCAGCTTTTGAGCCAAGGTCATGTTTTTCTCAAGGCAATTGTGTCACATACTGACAGAGCATGACCATTGCCACTCAACATGGGACTATGACAGTGACAGTGTGTCTCTGCTTCAGAGAACCATTGGAATGGCAGGAACATTGTCAGATCTGCACTGTGATCTGATGGTTCCCCAGCCAGTCCTGCTTTCCTCCTCTTCTACTTTCATTTTTAGATATTATTCCCCAATAAACCTTTTGAACATCCAGTTGCATCTCAGAGTCTGATTCACAGATTCTAACCTACTATACCTACTAAGCAGGCAATTGTGTTTTGTTTTATTTTTTGGTGTGTATCCACACAGCCCACTTTAATTCTTCCTCTAATTCTCACAGAGATTTTCATAACTGATTATACAGGGGTGATCTTTATTGTCTACGTATCTAGAGCTTAATTTTTTATTTTTATTTTTTATCTTATTTTCTCTCAGATGGAGTCTCACTCTGTCACCCAGGCTGGAGTGCAGAAGTACAGTCATAACTCACTGCAGCCTGAAACTCCTGGACTCAAGAGATCTTCTCACCTAAGCCTCCAAAGTAGCTGAGACTGCAGTTGTATGCCACCATATTTGGCTAATTTATTATTATTATTATTTTATAGAGACAGGGTCTTGCTCTGTTGACCAGGCTGGCCTTGAACTCCTGGGCTCAAGCAATCATCTCACTTTGGCCTCTCAAAGAGGTGGGATAATGGACATGAGCAACCATGCCTGGCAGGTTTATTTTCTTGACCATAGAACAAAGACCCTGACTATAGCTCCCAAATCTGTAAATTTCCAGATGTCACCTCATGAAGGCTGGAACTCATGTCTTCTGCTCAGTTTATAGTTTTTAACTGCCTATTGGTAAATTTGTCCTTACCTTCTTCCATTAAGGTTTTACTTCTGCAAGGTGAATTGCAGTTGATTTCCAAATAGCAACATGGCTGACATTCTTATCAGTAATCCATTCTTAACCTTGCCTGGGAGGGAATTCTAGTGCTTAGATAACACCAGTGAGAGGCATGTTGTTATCCCATGGGCTATCCTTTTCAAATTTATGAGTGATCTACTGTGTTTCTGTTGTCCCCTTCTTCTTATTCTTCTTTTTTTTTTTTGAGAAGAAGTCTCACTCTTGTCACCAAGGCTGGAGTGCAGTACCACGATCTCGGCTCACTGCAACCTCTGCCCCCGTGTTCAAGCAATTCTCTGTCTCAGTCTCCCAAGCAGCTGGGATCACAGGCGACTGCCACCACACCCAGCTAATTTTTGTGTTTTTAATTGAGACGAGGTTTCAACTCCTGACCTTGTGATCTACCCGACTAGTCCTCCCGAAGTGCTGGGATTACAGGTGTGAGCCACCGCACCTGGCCATCCCCTTATTTGAATGTCTTTCTTTGGACATACACAGAAGATGTGATCAATATTTGTGGCTTCAGAATCTTCTGTTATCTTATGGTAGTCGGGACAATTTTAAAAAACTGCCAGTAACAAGGTAGCAAGTTGTCATTTCTTTTCTTTACTTTTCTTTTCTTTCTTTTCTTTTTTTTTTTTTGTTTTTTTGTTTTGTTTTGTTTTTTTGTTGTTGTTGTTGTTGAGGTGGATACTTGTTCTGTCACCCAGGCTGGAGTATAGTGGCGAGATCTTGGCCCACTGCAACCTCCACCTCCTGGGTTCAAGCAATTCTCCTGCCTCAGCCTCCCAAGTAGCTGGGACTACAGGCAACTGCCACTACACCTGGTTAATTTCTTGTATTCTTAAAGTAGAGATGGGATTTCACAGTCTTAGCCAGAACAAGTTGTCTTTCAGATAGGTTTTAATGGACAATTGCCTCAAGAGTTTTCAGGTTCAAAACCCAAGAGGCCCTCCTGAGTCATGAAATTTGCTTTCTGTCAAAAAATCAGGTTCACATCTCCTTTGCAGATACTTCTATTATTATCTGAGCAACTGAGTCATGATGTCCCAGGGCTGACCCACGCATCTGTCAATCTTAATTCCGTTTAGGGCCCCACTCAAATTCAGATTTTGTTCTAACTTCAACAATTCAACACTTAAAGTTAATAGAATAACATAGTGCCTTTTACATATTAAAACATTAAAAACTAAGCTAAATTCTTCTTTGACCAATGCCCACAATTTCATTCTCTCCCTCAAGCAATCATCATGATAAGTTTGGCATGTCCTATACCTACTCCGCTAAGAAGTGCCAAAGGCTTTGATACAAATTAGTGGGGAGAATTCTAACGGAATTTGGAAAAATAGAATGTGGACCGAAAAACTAATTTTACCTTAAAGCATAAACTTTTATGGCAATAATTCACATTTAAAGATTCTGTATTTAGTAAAATTTTAAAATCTAAGCATTCTTGATACACTTGGCAGCCTGGAAGACTATTCCCTTAGCTGCATAGTTTAGCTAATTCCATTTAGTGGTCCACATAGCAAATTCAAACTTACCTGCCTACCTAGTACTATACTAAATTATTCACAGAAGTTGTATATGAAGGAAAATACTAATTCCTAAGGTGCTTGGTGGAAGTGGACGCCAGTATGCAAATTTTTGCAAATAGCTGCATCATGCATACCAAATAAAATGTATTTTATAAGGCTGCAGGGTCCTCTTAAATAAATAGATCTGTTAAGCTAATAAAACATTGGCACAATAAAATAATCTATTTAACAGGTTTCTGCTGTGTTTTGCTAAATTGCCTTGACAAATTTGCAATCACAGGGCTTGGAGTTTTCTAAAACTTAATGATTTGAATCATCATCAGGGATATTTAAATTTTAATGTTCTTATTAAATACAGACTCTCCAAATGTGACTTTTTGTGAGAATGTGTTTTGCTTCGAGGTAAAGTTTGACTACAGAGTTTGACTCTTCAAATCGCATTTAGAGACTGAGTATTGGACATTATGTCATACTCATTAACTTGGCAGTTTGGATATTTGGACAAAAAATTTACTTTTTATTAAACAGAAAGTTTTGATCAATTAGTTCAACCGATTAGTTTCATTTGCTATGGTCCAGTTGTAAAATTAGAAATATTTATTTTCTATATTTATGTTACATGTTTTAAAAACATAATGTTAATTGTTAAGTAATGTGTTTTGGCTATCAAAGGCTTTTGTATGTCTTCTGCCAAGCATCCAAAAGGAAAGAGAAAAGCAATTTTGTTCATTCTGCTTTAGTGATCTCTTTCCAAAACCACTGTTCCTGAAATATGATTTTTAGCAAGTGGAAACTTTAGGATTTTCTTAAAACTGCAACATGCCACTGGGTATTTTAAGAAAATATTCAAGGCTAATACTTAATTTGTGGCAATGTCCTTAATTAAGTTATGGGTATTATTTTTCATTTATTTGTGAACAGAAAACTTGCCATTGTCCTATATCTTTTTAAGATATCTGTAAAAGAAAAATAGCATTAAGTACCAGAAATTCTGTGGTCCATTTGATTCACTTCATTGTGAGGGTTGGCACAGAGATATTGGCTGGATTTACACACAATTTTTATTTGATTGTTGGTTTTCCACTTACGATTTGTTTAGTAGAGTTGTGCAGGTGTTAAATCATAAATATCCTTGATTTCCTTATTTTTCCTCTAACCTTGAGAGGTTATATCAGAATAGCCTTCCTTCTTTTCTTTTCTTTTTTCTTTCTTTTTGTTTTTTAAGTCGGAGTCTCACTCTGTTGCCCAGGCTGGAGTGCAAAGGATGGTCTCATGCTGGTGCCAACTCTCACAGTGTTGGAGGACTGTTGGGAAGGCATGATTCGTTTTGACAGGTGATGACATGAGATTTGGGAGGGGCCAGTGGCAGAAAAAAATGGTTTGACTGTGTCCCCACTCAAATCTCACCTTGGATTGTAATAATCACCATGTGTCAATGGCAGGGGCAGGTTGAAATAATTGAATCATGGAGGTGGCTTCTCCCATACTCCTCTCATGGTAATGAATAAGTCTCATGATATCTGATGGTTTTGGAAATGGGAGTTCTCCTGCACAAGCTGTCTTGCCTGCCACCATGTAAGACATGACTTTGCTCCTCATTTGCCTTCTGTCATGATTGTGAAGTCTCCCCAGACATGTGGAACTGTGAATCAATTAAACCTCTTTCCTTTATAAATTACTTAGTCTCAGGTATCTCTCAGCTGTATGAGAACAGACTAATACACTAGAACAAGAGAGAAAAGGAGGCAAATATGTCAAAAACTTTGTTGTGATAAGAAAATGGATGAATGTCAATAAAAGCATTTTAGCTGCTCTGTATTATTTTCTCTTACCTTAAAGAGGGCTGAGGAGGATTGGTTGCCTAAATTAGAAACTCTAATTTGGCTGGGCACTGTGGCTTATGCCTGTAATCCTAGCACTTTGGGAGGCTGGGGCAGGTGGATTGCCTGAGCTCAGGAGTTCGAGACCAGTCTGGGCAACATTGTGAAACCTTGTCTCTACTAAAATACAAAAAATTAGGCGGGTGTGGCAGTGTGTGCCTGTAGTCCCAGCTATTCGGGAGGCTGTGGCAGGAGAATTGCTAGAATCCAGGCAGCAGAGGTTGCAGTGGGCTGAGGTCGTGCCACTGAACTCCAGCCTGGGTGACAGAGGGAGACTCCGTCTCTAACCAAAAAAAAAAAAAAAAAAAAAAAAAAAAAAAAAAAATTCTATTTTAGGGAATTTTAGGGGTAGCAAACCAAGATAAATGAGAGTTCTGCTGCAGTTGTTATGTTTGAAACAAAGCTTCTGTATTTGGCTAATTTTTTTTAACCGAGTAATCTGTAATTGATGAATAACTTATGAGTGTAGTTGCACCAGAAAATCATAACAATTCACATAAGCCTGAAGGGGGTACATAGATACACCATGAAAATATGGAATACAAGCTGATGAGACCCAAGAATTCGTAGTTTTCCTAAACTGAGTTAGTCTATTCCATGCATGCTCATCTCTTGTAACCATACAAAATCTTCCCTCAGTATCCATGGAGAACTGGACACAGCCATGTGTTTTTTTGTTTGTTTGTTTGTTTGTTTGTTTGAGACGGAGTCTCGCTCTGTCACCAGGCTGGAGTGCAATGGCACAATCTTGGCTCACTGCCACCTCCGCCTCCCAGGTTCAAGCGATTCTCCTGCCACAGCCTCCAGAGTAGCTGGGACTATAGTCACCCAGCGCCATGCCCAACTAATTTTTTGGTTTTTTAGTAGAGACGGGGTTTCACTCTGCTGGCCAAGATGGCCTCGATCTCTTCACCTCGTGATCCGCCCGCCTTGGCCTCCCAAAGCGCTGGGATTACAGGCATGCGCTGCCGTTCCCGGCCCCACTTAGATCACTTCTAGAAGGAAATTAGAGGATTTTTTGATAGAAAAATTGATCTTAGTAATAATACATACACGATACCAGCATTTGGGAGTTCACAAGTGAAACACATTTGGCTCTGATTCCCATCCATCTAAACATGCTGTTGACATTTTCTCTCTATCAATATCCAGAAAGTTTCCAGTTAGTTCACTCTCCATGAATATACAGCCTGGGTTCTCTAGATATCAAATTACAAATTAAAACATAAAATAGAACCACAAACAGCACACAAATACAGTGACGAAATTGGAGACAGTAGAGATAATGCAGGGAACAGGAAAAAATTCAAATCAATAAAAAAAAAAAATTCTCCACTAAAAGCAGATTGCTGTTGCACACATGAAAACCACAACAGCATAATCTAAAAAAACAAACAAAAAAACCCCAAAAATAATAGAATATAATACTTTTAACATTAAAAAATAATTAATTAATTGATATTATTGCTGAAATTGTCACAGTTTTTTTTTTACTCCAGTAGTTTGGCGAGAAGGAGGGAGTAGCACCCAGGCGCCTTTTCACTCCCTTAGCCTGGCGAGCAGGAAGGAGTGTTACTGCAGCTCTTTTACTCCAGCCACCTGCAGCTTGGCGAGCAGAAGCATTACAGTTCTTTTGCTTCCTCAATTCGGCAAGTTGCAGGTTCTTGTTCTGCAACCAAGAGGAATAAGGTACGCGTACACAGGAGAGTGAGTAAGACAGAGTAGAATTGTACTGAGCGGCAGAAAGGTCTCAGCAGTGAGAGCGGTCCTGAAAGCAGGTTGCCGTCTGTGAGGTTAAGTCCAGGATTTTTAAGGGCTTAGAATAAGGGAATGCATGCAGATTGGTCCATGGTGGGCTTGGAAAAGGCACCATTCGATTGGTTAAAAGGCATCATTCAGAAGGAACCAATTGTCAGAGAGAAGGTAGGATGGGAATGGAAGTTCTCACTCTAGTCCTGTACTCTATCCGGAACTGGCAGCTCGGTTTTCAGGCTTCAGACTCTCCTTGGCCTGAAGGTTGAGTTTCACTGGGACCCGTCCCTGTCTGCTAGGAATTCGTCTGTCTCCTGTCACTATAAAAATCTACCAGAAATAAGAACAAATATACTTTAACATACACATAAATATTATAATATGTAAATATTTAATATCTAACATAATATATAAAATATGTATAAATATATAACCGTATCATAATAGTTAATAATTTTATTTTAGTTAAGAATAAAACATTTGTAATCCTAGCACTTTGGAAGGCTGAAGTGGGAGGATCACGAGGTCAGGAGATCGAGACCATCCTGGCTAACACAGTGAAATCCCGTCTCTACTAAAAACACAAAAAAATTGAGCCAGGCGTGGTGTGGGTGCCTGTCATCCCAGTTATTTGGGAGGCTGAGGCAGGAGAATGGCATGAACCTGGAAGGCAGAGCTTGCAGTGGGCCAAGATAGTGCCACTGCACTCCAGCCTGGGCAACAGAGCAAGACTCCATCTCAAAAAAATAAATTAATTTAATTAAATTAAAATATTTGTAAAATATATTTATAAAATATGAAAAGGCAGGTTTTAAAAAGAAAAGACTGGCCAGGTAGGGTAGCTCACGCCTGTAATTTCAGCACTTTGGGAAGCCAAGGTGGGAGGATTACTTGAGGTCAGGAGTTTGAGATCAGCCTGGACAACATGGCAAAACCCTATCTCTACTAAAAATACAAAAATTTGTCGAACGTGGTGGTGTGTGCCTATAATCTCAGCTACTCGGGAGGCTGAGGCAGGAGAATAACTTGAATTCGGGAAACGGAGTTTGCAGTGAGTGGAGATCGCACCACTGCATACTCCAGCCTAGGCGACAGATGGAGACTGTCAAACCAAAAAAAAAAAAAAAAAAAGAAGAAGAAGAAGAAGAAGAAAAGGTTAAAACAATGTAACTAATTCAGCAAAATTACTATTAGAAATTCAGACTTTCAGAAGGAAATAAACCTGAAGTAGGGAATATCATCAAATAGAGCAAGAACATTGCCTTGAACAAAAAGGACATGGTCTGCAGATTGCAATGGTTGACCAAGTAGCCAGGAAAAGCAGTTTACTCCCCATCACCCCTTTATGCCAAACATTCATAAATACACAGACAATGTGTGCCTCTGTGAAATTATAAAACACCAGTGGTAGGGAGAAAACCCCAAATTCTTACATAGAGGAAAAAAATTAAACAAAATAACAATAATGACTAAAAGATCAAACAAAGTAATCAAGAAAAAAATTTGTATGACTTACAAAGATGAATGTTTATTGCTGAAATGCAATAGTGTATTCTGAATGCTGAGGGAAATTATTTCCAGCCTAGAAGTCTATATGAAGCCACATTATTAATCAAAGATCAGGGAGATTAAAAGTATTTTGAGATAGGTAAGTAGTAGAAAGCTAACCTGTCCTGCACTCTTGGCTTAGGAAGCTACTAGAGAATCTGCTTGGTCAAAATGAGAGAGCAAAGAAGAAAGATAAAAGTCAAGCTCTAAAAGGAAACAGGAATCCAGGATGGGAGAAAAGGAAAGCTTTGACAGTGATTCGGAGAGCCATTATTCCCGCTTGGAGAAAGAGGGTGCCAGCATATCCTTCCAGGAGTAACGGGTGGGAGTGATGTTATCTGATGCAATCGAATCTGTACAAAACAGTGTTGCGAAGTGTTTAAGAACTGCAGATGTTCCCAGCTACTTGGGAGGCTGAGGCAGCAGAATGGCGTGAACCTGGGAGGCGGAGCTTGCAGTGAGCCAAGATCGCGCCACTGCACTCCAGCCAGGGGGACAGAGCGAGACTCCGTCTCAAAAGAAAAAAAAAAAAAAGATGTGATCATTACAGAAACTTAAGCTTTTGGGGCAAAAAAGAAACATTTATTAACTTTGGAAAAAAGTTATAAAAAATAGAAACATATTCATAAGTAGTTTACTCATATGTACTCATAAATGGTTTCTAGGATCCGTTTTGCAGAAAGAGCTAAAATTACAGTTTCTAGTATCTCCTTACCAGGCCTCATTACCAGGACACAATTGAAGATTACTAGCTTTCCAGTGAAATATGAGAGAATCCTCTGTCCTGGTACCGTAGATTGAGGCTGTCTGATGGAAACTTTCCAGAGGTGCTTCAGAATTCCAGTGGCTTTAGGGAGAACTTTTGAAAACCACTCACTTCTATGCTGCAGGGTAAGATATTTGGGGCCACTTACCGAATTGTTCCCTAAGCTAACGATTATGTGAGCCTCTAATTCCCTGCATTAATCTATTCATATGGAACATGTGGGCTGTAGACTGGATTTTGTTTTCCGGATCGTGTGACAAATACAAGATATATGAAATACAAAATACAAACATAAATATAGACGAAACTGAAAGGAGAAGAAAGACAAAATAAAGGATTGCTGTATTTTGTTTAATAACTATCATATAATTATTTTGCTTGTTATGCTATGGGCACATGTTATTTATTTATTTATTTTTAACCAGTATTGACATTAAAGACTGGTTGAGCTCTGACTTTGGTAGGATTTTGCTGTTTGGGGGATGAAGTGGTTACAGTTGAGAAGATGGCAATGCCAGGAAGCCAAGCCTATGTTTCCAGGATCATATAATACTCTCATACAGAAGTGAAATGTATACAATGTTAAGAGTTTTCACCGAAAGGCTTATATGTCCTTGGAGTACAATAGATAATTATCATTATGCAAAATCTGCCTATGTGAGCAAAGTTCAAATATTTATCTGAAAAAAAATACTGTTTATACAGCTTTCATTATTTTTCATTGCCTAATGTTCATATTATATGGTTTGTTTTTAAAGAAATACTTGTCTTTTAAAAAGCACACTAATAATACTGCTCCTCAAGATAGCAAGCATTACTACATTTTTGGCTTTCCCTGAAATTGACAGGCAGCGTCTAGGAATTTTTTTTTTTTTTTGAAAGCCTTAATAACACATGACTGAAGCCTCAGCTGTACAAATACGGGATGATGAGCCCTTAGAACTTGTGGGGTTATTTGCATGCAGTTTATTTTGTAATTTTTAGTAATACATTTGACTCTTTGCACTCTCTGATGGCAGTAAATTTTATTCCTGTCGACAGCAAAAGTAATTGCTTTGAACATTATAACAGGGATTATTGAAAAAATTTAACAAGGTTTTCTTACTCTGCTTCTGCAGACTTTGCATTTCTTTTTACATAAATAAATGGGAAAAGGCGGAAACAACCCTGGTAGTTGAAAAATGGGAAATTGGTTAAGTGCAATACTGCTCTTTTATATGCGAGTAAATTCCTTCATTATGTTCGATTATTTTGCATATGGACATTTTTAGCAGTTTTATAAAACGCATCTAGATCACCCTTCTTTCACTCATCCCTACCGTTTTGAAAATCTGCTCAGGAGTATTAAAATTATGTAAAAAATGTGAAACAAAAAACAAACAAAAAATCCAGCAATGATGGTAGAAGTGACAACTTCAGTCTCTGGCTAGTCTCCAATATCTGCGTCCTTCCTGTTTTTACAACTCTGCCACATGCATTTTGCATGTACCATGAGTCATATCTCATTCTCTACATTCAGTCATGATTTGATTGAGGTGAATTGTGTGAATCCAGAGACATTACTCTGAGACTGAGTATTCAGCCACCTCATATCCATCTGTAACTGCATTTCTGTTTTTGTTTTTGTTTGTTTGTTTGTTTAGTGACTTCCTTCACTGGTTCTTTCTGGATACCTGTAGGAAGACCCGCTGAAACTATTGCTATGGAATAAAAGATGAAATGCTCCTGATTATAGTAAATACAAAGTTGCATGCAGGATTGTGTAAAGACAATGCCAGGTTGGGCTCCCAGAATGAGCCAACAGCATGTGATGTGTTTCCACCCGCAGAGAGTCTATGAATGGACATGCAGTCAGGGAGGTTTCACATCACCAAGATTCCTGTCCCAGAAAAGCAGATGTTCATAGCTCTGGGAATGGAATGCGACCCTTGTGCAGAGTCTATAAATGGATGCATGGGGGCACTAGTTCATATGGATAAGACAGGGCCATAAATGCCCTCATCTTGCCATGGCCCTTCTAGGCCTCTTTAGGGTTAAGGCATACTCCCTTCTGAGAATTTCTGGTCTAACCGGTTGTCTAGCTTCATGTCCTGTTTCTATGGATTGTTTGTAACCAGTTTTTGCTGCAACTGTTACTGCTGATTAATATCTTGCTAATGATAGGTTATGGAAAGACTGTGTTTCTGTTTTAAGGCTCTGTTAGAAATTACTGATGCACACACTATATTGTAAATTCTTACCTCTGTATACTGTACTTCTGCATACAGATGTTATGTTAAATAATTACTTCATCCCCATCATCTCACCTCATAATCAAATGACCCTAAACCCTCACTAACCTACCCCCACCTTCACTAAACTTAATAATAAATGCTGGTATATCCAGTGCATCGTTGGCACCGCAGGACCAGAAGGTGGTGACCCCTGCTGGACCCAGCTTTCACTATCTTGTGTGTGTCTATTATTTCTTGACCTGCTGATACGCCTGGGAACAAAGAGAGAGCCCCATTGCATTGCGGGTTGCTGGCCAGATCCCTCAATAGATACCTTGTATGTTTCAATATTTAGGTCTTGTCAGATCATCTAGGAAATAGTCTTCAATTGTCTTTCAGAGTGAGTTAGGTTTCCTTCTAAAATCTTTTATCTCCTATCCTCCTGAACATCCTTGTGGTATGGAATTTAAATAATAATTATTTAGTTGCCTGAATACTAGTCTGTGAAATATTTAAAGGCAAAGGCCGTTTAACTCTTCCTTGTTGATTCCATACCTTGGTGAGTATTAGCACATCAGAGAAACTTACAAATATTTGCTGAAATAATAAATACATAGTTGATGAAATTCCCTGCAGATTTAGTAAAGGAATGTGGGGAACAGACAACGCCCTGCTGCATTTTAAGGTCCCTCTGAGCTTGTGTTTCTCTGGCCACATGACTCCTGAAGAAGAACCTGGAAAGATCTGAGGGAGGTTAATCAGGGATCACCATGCTGTATTTCTTCTGCTTCAGAGTTGTTTTATTTGACTTATCTTTTCAAATGCCTTCCTTCCGTCAATAGTCTCCATGGCCCATGAACTGAAGAAAGTCTCCATTTTCAATCCATTCCTGTATAGATTAAATGTGTCACACATGTGAAGTGTCTAGAACATGTTTAGTTGATAGTATCTATCGATTCTAAAACACATAACTATACAAGAAAGGATCCATTACTCATTCTGCATGAAAGATTTGGGGAGGCATCACAAAAAAGGGAGAGCTTCACAGATAAATGTGAGAGGAAAAGTCTCTGGAAAGACACCAAGAGCATTTCTACAGCAGGTTTTCAATCCCAGGTCTATAGCACACACTTTGAATTCCAATCAAAGGAAGTTTATATTCAGTCTAATTAAACAATCTGTTATTTATTGCTTACCAGATTTGAGATACAGTGTTAGGAAGGTAAATAAATAGATAAAGTTTATTATGTCGTATTGCAATCATTTGAGATGATAAGGTTTTTTTTGTTTGTTTGTTTTTGACACCAAGATGTGATCTCTTCAAGGGCAAATTGAGTTTTTTTTTGTATCTACAGTAACTCACAAAGTTACTAGTGTTTAATAATGCTGAATGCATATTTGTTAAAATAATGTTAGAATAATTATATCACAAATGTTTAAACAAAGCTCCTATGTTAGAGAAAAACAATATGGCATCTTTTAAATTGTGAAGTGTTGCTGTTCTAAGTGGTACTGGGGAAATTTTACCCAGGATCTAAAAGTCTTTGAGTATGTTTTCCTGACTTAATGATGATTGCTGGAAGTAGACTGAATCTGAGAAATTTGTCAGGTTTTTATACTTTATGTAATTCACAAATCGTCTTCATTAATAGATTTTCTTTGTTTCTCCACTGCACAGCATTAAAGTCATACCCCACTAACGGATTGGAAACTGAGAGCAAATCTTAAAAGTATGTTTACTGATATTATGAATCAATTTCCAATGTCAAATAAAATGGTTCTTTTAAAATAACTTTGTACATAAGGAAAGAAAAATATTACAGCTATATGCACAATAATTTTTTAAAAAATATTATTATACTAGTTCAACGTTTAAGCCCTTCGGCACCATAGTGATCTTTGGTTGTTTAACTTCACTTGCAAACCTATTACCAAATTTCCACTAACTCCCATCTTAACTCTGGTATTTCATAGACACTTGAACTGTACTGAACTCTTCTTCCTATACCTGTCCAGTATAGTTAACTTTCCCTGGATACATATTAATAAAGACTACTAAATCCTTCTCCTGAAGACCAAGAAACTGTTTATCCTGAATTAATTACACAACTACTTATACACAGAAAGCACCCATGAAACATTTATTAACAGAATAGATATTTCAATTTCTGTAATTTTAGAGCCCGGAAGTGCCTAACATCCAAATGTAACATAAAAAACAGAATGCGTAAAAGGGCTTGGTTTCTTCCTTGCGGATATCATATTTATAGTCACAAGTTTACATGAAATTAATCTGACAAAGGTCACACTGTTGACTTTCATGGCGTATACTGTTGAATACATCTTTGACAAACATTATTATTCTTATCCTTCATATGATCCTGCTAAGATTTATCTTGTGATATTTCCACTTGTATATTTGTGTGTTTTAGAATCAAAGCTGAGGAATTATTTCTGGCTCTAAAATGGCTCCAGGCTGTTACAAGTCCTTGGATCTCGTCTCTTTTATTGTATTGTATTCACTATCCCTCCACCTTGTGGTTGTCATTAGTCGAGTATCACGCCCTTTGTATCTTTGCTGTGATTATTGATGAACGTATTGAACTGGGCATGTCCAAGGAGAGAACCTTCTGTCCTCACAGGCAAGACCTCGAGCTGGTTGACATCTTTCTCTGTGATAGAATAATAAATTAGACAGCTCAATCAATATGTTTGATTTGCTTTCATGTCAACACTGTTTAGATAAATGAGGAAAACTGGATAATCTTGAGAGATGGCTCAAGAACTGATGCATTCTAGTGAGTTTCTAGATGGGATTAATGAAGTAACTACACATGAGATACAGCAGTCTATGTACTCACAGTTCTGAGGCCAGTCTGATGGCGCCAGGTCTCCACGTCTCCTCTCATGTCTTCTGCATGTCTCCTCTCAGAAATGACTTTCTAAAAGTATCTCCTGGCCCCTTCCTACTCATAATATTTGATTAGGGCTGGGCGCAGTAGCTCATGCCTGTAATCCAGCATTAAAGCAGGCGGATCACGAGGTCAGGATTTTGAGACCAGCCTGGCCAACATGGTGAAACCCTGTCTCTACTAAAAATAAAAAAAAATTAGCTGGGTGTGGTGACGGGCATCTATCACCCCAGCTACTCAGGAGGCTGAGGCAGGAGAATCACTTCAACCCAGGAGGCGGAGGCTGCAGGGAGCCGAGATTGTGCCACTGCACCCCAGCCTGAATGACAGAGCAAGACGCCATCTCAAAAAATAAAATAAAAAAAATTTGATTAGATACCTCATATATACTCACATAAGATACCCTGAAGTCTCATGATTGTTTCCTTATCGTATTTGTTTTGTCTACATTTCCCACTTCAATCTGCAATCCACAAGAAACACCTTGCCCATTGATTGTATCTCCGGCTGCTCAAACTGTGTGCTTAGTTCAGCAAAAGCAAAGTGATATCATAGATTCATTTCTACCTTCAGATCGATAAAATACAGTGCAGCTTCTTTATTCTTTGTGACTAATTTGATCTTTCTTAAGAGTTGTCATTCCACTGGTTGACAGCCAGATTTAAGCCTGCATTTTAAGAATTCCTTATTCATTTTTAAGCATAATTCCTCAGTCTGCTTAGTGCCCTACCAGGGCTGGTTTTAATACCATCTTCAAATAATGAATTGTCTTCATGTCCTACACATCACGTTTTATCATCTCCTCCCTATAATGATGGCTATCCATGTAAAGAATTTGAGTCCTGGTTGGCATTTGGGAAAAAGTGATCTTGTAGTCCGTAAAGCGACCTCTCATTCCCATTGGTCTCAGTGGGATGGCTAATTTGATGCTTTTCCTATATGGGCTGACCAAGGGTTTGTCCTAAATAGCCTTGGGAGCTGATATGCTTTCACCCATGGCTGGAGCTTCTGGTCTCAGTTCTTGGTTGCAAGCACCTGCTGATGATGTTCTCTTTGTCATGACCCCAGCCTTTGAGAATCTACCAGACTTCCTAGAAACCTGTATCCCTTCACTTAGATATTCAGACACCATTAGGTTTTCCGAAAACCCTAAGGAATCCAGGGTACTTCTGAGGTTCGTCTATCTGCCTCCAACAGCTTCTGTTCTACCATTCTATTGTGCCTTATTGGCATTTTAGCATCTGGCAGCATTTTCTTTTTATCTCCATGAGGAATGACTCCGGCTATTCCCTCTCTAATATCTTTTACCCAACTCTTCACACATACCTACTTGAATGTTTCAAATGACTCCCCCTTTTTTTTAAAAAAAAATTAAGATGGGGTGCCTCGC
The DNA here is from genome assembly GCF_047675955.1 of Chlorocebus sabaeus. Taxonomy (NCBI): domain Eukaryota; kingdom Metazoa; phylum Chordata; class Mammalia; order Primates; family Cercopithecidae; genus Chlorocebus; species Chlorocebus sabaeus. Next base: position 78,848,431 of record NC_132905.1, read on the forward strand.
CCAGGCTGGAGTGCAGGGGCGCAATCTCAGTTCATTGCAAGCTCCACCTCCACGGTTCAACCCATTTTCCCGGCTCAGCCTCCGAGTAGCTGGGACGACAGGCACCCGCCACCATACCTGGCTAATTTTTTTGTATTTTTTGTATTTTTAGTAGAGACGGGATTTCACCGTGTTAACCAGGATGATCTCGATCTCCTGACCTCGTGATCCGCCAGCCTCGGCCTCCCAAAGTGCTGGGATTACAGGAGTGAGCCACCGTGCCCGGCCATGACTCCTGTCTTGAAACTCAACTTCAGGTGTGCTGAGAGGGGAGGGGTCCCATGGTGTTTCACCTTCTTTCCATCCTCATTATTCTTCTTTCTCTTTTTACTCTGGGTATGTAGTGACGTCATTACTTAGCTTCTTGAGTCTGTATATCACCTTAAGTAACACCCCTTCTTTCCCTTAGACTTGATTTTCATTACTGCAACTTGCTAACATGGTCAGATGTATTCTTTGAAATTCAAAGCTGAAGAATGACAGATAATTTTTGAGTCTGACTTTTTTCGCCTCTCACCTGAGGTTAAGTAAACCTCAACTTTCAGCTTTGAATATGTGGCATCCCTATGAATATAATTAAAGAAGAATTATAAAATAATATATAAAATATAATTATAAAATTATATATAAAATATAATTAAAGAAGAAACTGAAGCTATTTATTTATTCAATACAAATGAATGAATAAATAAATAAATAAATAATGAGATTAGGAGCTTATGGCAACTCCCCTGGGAACGACTTCATGTCTTCTAAGTAGAAAGGATACTTTCCTTCAGTACTTCACAGTACTCCTAATTCATTCTTCTATTTTATAGCATATTCCTCAGGTGTATTGGTTTATGTATCTATCTTGTCCAATAAACTGCAAAACTTGCTGGACGACTGGAAAGTCATTTGATTCATCTTTGAATAGCTAGTAGATAAGAAGCACAGTGTCCTGATATAAAACAATGATTGATAAATATTTTATACTACATGTATGAATTCAAGTAATTAAAGGAATCATTTTCCTAATTTGGACGTGATAATGAAACATTTATCTTTCAAAGATACTTGGCCAGTGAAATGAACTGATACAGTAGACATCTGGATATACAGAATTCAGATTGATACAATTAGACTGAAATGATAGCACTAAGTGAAATTTTCTTACTTGGAATAGGATCAGGTTATGTATATGAATGAATGAATGAATGAATGAATGAATGAATGAATGAATATGGAAGAGGATTATTTCTTTGCCTACCAAAGAATACAGCAGTTACAAAAATGAATACATCTATCTAATGTTATTCTGCTTCCACCTGGACATAATAGTGAAATATTATCAAAAGTCAACTCTAAAGATCAAATGCGTTATCTGTACCAAGTGCATATACTGAGGCTGGTCACTTAAAGCTTAAGGGCAGTACTCACTCATAGTAGAAAGGCATATGTTTAAGGGAGCTAAACCTAATCAGATAATTTAAAGTCATTTAAAGATAATTTATTGGTATCCGGTTCAGGAAATGCAGTAATGTTACCAAGATCCAATTGCCCAGAACGATGGTGAATCTACATGTTGCTCAGCTCCAAATGACAGATGCATACTCTTGGAAGCGATGCTAAAAGAGAATTAGAATAACCTGGCTGCATGATGAAGAGAACATGCAGTGCTGTGGCAGTGGCAGGAGATTAATGGGAATATGGATTTAGCTGGTACTGTTTACAGATCAGAAGCATATATTTTTGTGCTACATCTACTTTGTGACATTCCAAATAGAACGTGTGGTATCGAGTGATTTCCCTATTCTCAAAATAGAGATATGAAAGAAAGAGGGATTACAGTTTCCTTTTTATTTCATTCTTCCTAATGCTACCTTTTGGGGATTAAGAATGACTGATGTTGATACATTGAAACAACCAGGTTAGAAGAAGTGATTTTTGAAATAGAAAAATGAGTGATTTATCCAGCTGTGCACCTAAGAACTGGGAAAATACTGATGATGCTCTGCTCTGAGTTTAGAAATGTTCATTCTGATAGATCTGATATATACTGGAATCATGCAGAAGAGAGAAAAGCTATGTGCAGTCTGTAGTAAATGTCACATTTGGAATGTCATATTGGCATTTTTATGAATATACTACTTACTTGGAAATAAAATAAAAGACATATACACTACAGATTTTTTTCTCCTGGACTGCGTCTACATATATTGAATATATTCACTACTTTTTTGATAAATGAAATATATGTATAAATCTTCTACTTGGCTACTATACTGTACAGTGAGTCTTTCAGCAGAAACTGATTTTGGTAAGAGATGACAGATTCACTGCAATTGGAGTGTCATCACACAGAGCAACCTAAGACCAGCTTTCTAATGTTGATAAAAATGAACAGAGCATAAACTCTGTGTCCTGAGGTCCTACCAAAGTGTCTGGTGAAACTACTTACTGCTGATAAGTGTTTCCTGAATTAAATTATGAACAAAATGATGAAGTTTCAGTAAATTAAATGTTGCAATTTGTCTTAAAAATAATGAAGGAACAAGTATTATTGAGGGGAATTTAGATTGCACTCTTGAAAGTGGCTACTTCATGCATTACACATCTATTTCTTTTCCAATATTGAATACACTCATGAATATCATTTTATTAAATGATCACTTGCAATATGAGTTTACTTAAACCATAATGGCAGTTCTTGTGTCCTCAAGTGGCCTAAGCTTTTATTAGCCTGATGTGATTGTGACCTCAATTCCATAGATTAATTTCCATGATAGTTCCCCTCAAAAAACTGTCATGATGTGTCTTAACAATTCAGTTCAATATTATAGTGTCCATTAGATTGATACATTGCATTTATCCTTGAGTACAAGGAAAAATGAGCTCCTTTAAATAACTAGTATAAGCTCTTTTTTAAAATCAGATAATGAGAATTGTATAATCTATCATGTTTCCGTTTTTACCCAGGCTGCCAGAATGCAATTAGCTAAGTTTAATGGCCAAGCATGGCAACTAGTTTAGCACATATTGATATATTTTTATTGCGTTATTTTACAGGTTTTAAAAAAATATGTGATATTTTCACAACACACTGAGTGTCACAGGGCATATGTTTCAGTAGGTACTGGGTAGCCAGCTAGACGTTGATAGAACATTTTCCATTTTGAAGACAGGAAATCAGTTTACTTGAATGGACAGATTATACCTGAAAGAAGTCTTAGTGCTTGGGAACAAGGAAAGGTGATCTACATAACCAGTGTTTAGTAGAGAGAGAAAAGGTTTATATCTTGATTAATGGGTAGACTCTCTAAGAATTATGTAAAATACATTCTCTATGGCAAACTATTTATAAAACATTTAAGTAACATAAGCAGACACTTTAAGTACACAATTCAAGTATGTAATCAGTCAACAAGTAAAATCGCTTGGTGGTCATGTCCCCACATGGCTCCCTATCACTGGTCCATCACCGTGAAAGATTTCATCTAAACATATATATATATGTAATATATATATAATACATATACACGCACATGCAAATGTATATATGTATATATGTCTGTATGTATATGCATGCATATATATGATATATGTGTATGCATATGTATATGCATATGTATACATGTATATATGCACATATACACACATATACATATGTGCATATGCATGTATACATATATACATACACGTACGTACACACACGCACACATTTGAAATCATTGGAACAGGACATTGCCAAAAACTCTTTTTTCCTATGTAGGTTCATGAGGAAGAATTAAACAAAAGAATTCCAACGTAGATGCTCCAGATGTATAAAATTAATTAATGTGAAGAACTTTTTTCTCATAATAAAAAGTAGACATTAGATGCAACATGGAATTAACTTACTAAGTATTTGTGAATATCCAAAATTGTTAGTAAGTGATGTTATGTTGGTAAAACATGTAAAGTAATATTTGACTACTATTTTGCAGGATAACTTTAAAAGAATCAATAAACAATTTATTGGTCTAAGAAATTCTGATAATATTTTATCAGATTCCTAATTACGAAGTTTGTCTGGGTAGCATTTGCAAAACATATTTGCTCTTAACAGTAAAATCATATTTTAAACAAAGCTATTAGATAACACATTTTCTTTTTCAATATAAAGTTAATGTAAACTATAGTTTCTGATAGGTTGAGGTTAGCGCCAAATGAGGTGTCTCCCCTTCTCCATGACACAATCTCACTGGTTTCAAATGGTACCTACTTTAATGGAGATTCCTTAAAGAACCAAAAGTATAACTGCCATTGGATCTAGCAATCCCATTACTGGGTATTTAGCCAAAGGAAAAGAAGCCATTATATGAAAAGGACACATGGTGCTTTGGAGATACATTCTGTTTATTAGACGGGCAAAGTCAAAAGTCTCTGTTAACTTGATATATTTAATTATCTGGATAAGATAATGTGCTATAGGCCGGGCGCAGTGGCTCACGCCTGTAATCCCAGAACTTCGGGAGGCCGAGGTGGGTAGATCACAAGGTCAGGAGATTGAGACCATCCTGGCTAACACGGTGAAACTCCACCTCTACTAAAAATACAAAAAATTAGCCGGGCGTGGTGGCGGGTGCCTGTAGTCCCAGCTACTCGGGAGGCTGAGGCAGGAGAATGGCAGGAACCCGGGAGGCAGAGCTTGCAATGAGCGGAGAGGGTGCCACTGCACTGCAGCCTGGGAGACAGAGCAAGACTTCGACTCAAAAAAAAAAAAAAAAAAAAAAAAGATAATGTGGTATATAGTCTTATACTATTCAAGCATCATAAAAGTAGCTATTCTGATATACCATGCAAGCATGCAAGAACTAAAATATGTGATGTTTTTAGTAAGAAAACTAAGATATATTTCCTTAAGTACAGACCTCTATTTTAGATATTTTAGATATTCTACTACCATAAAGAGTTCTGGAAAATCCAAGACCTTAGAACCAAGCAAACAAATAAAAAATATCCTTTATTGGCATCTTAGGACAACGAATGAAGCTATTAAGTATTTGTGTATTTTATGCAAATGTCACTTCACAATTTTTCAGTGTTCAGATTCTGTGACTCATTACACCATAAATTAAATAGTATCCCTTGTATATAAGCTCTACAATCACAGGTCACTGTTTGGATTCTCTTTTAATTCTTAGTTTAAATTATTAAATTAATTTATATCTCCCTTATTGACTTTAACTAATTCTTAAAAACTGATGCTCCACTAGCAATGGATCACAAGCTGCCCTACCCCTTACATATCTTATCGAAAACTATCGAACTATGCCTACTATATTACTGTTATTTCTGCCTCCATGGCTTTGCATACTCTCTTTTTTGTTTGTAGCTCCCCTTCTCCACACCACAATCTCACCAGTTTCTAATGTTACCTACCTTAATGGAGACTCCTTAAAGAACTAAAAGAACTGCCATTTGATCCAGTAATCCCACTACTGGGTATCTAGCCAAAGGAAAAGATGTTTTTATATAAAAAAGACACATGCACGTGCATGTTTATAGCAGGTACAATTTACAATTGCAAAGATATGGGACCAACCTAAGTGCCCATCCACTAATGAGTGGATAAAGAAAATGTGGTATATATTCACCATGGAGTACTACTCAGTCATAAAAAATGAAAGAATAATGTCTTTTACAGCAACTTGGATGAAGCTGGAGACCATTATTCTAGGTGAAGTAACTCAAGAATGGAAAACCAATGATCATATGTTCTCACTTGTAAGTTGGAGCTAAGCTATGAGAACGCAAAGGCATAAGAATGATACAATGGGTTTGGGGTATTCAAGGGGCAAGGTTAGGAGGGGGGTGAGAGATAAACACTACATGTTGGATACAGTGTATACTGCTTGTGTGACAGGTGCACTAAAATTTTAGAAATTGTCACTAAATAACTTATCTATGTAACCCAAAACCACCTGTACCCCCAAAACGATTGAAATAAAAAAAGAAAAAGAAAATTAAATATTAAAAATGTTTTCTACTTTACATAGGAATTTATGGCTTTAAACTAGGCACCTTCCAAACTGTTTCTCCATGCTACGTTGGTGTGCTTTTATATCTACGTCTGCATGTATCACATTATGTTGTGAAATATTGTTTCATAAATGAATCTCCTGTAATAGAATGCTACCTCATGAAGAATAGGGATCTTGTGTTTGTCTTTTTATTTAATCTCCTTGCTTTTGGAGAACAGTGTAAGGTTTGTGAATTTACACATAAAATACATTACTATGAAATTAAGGGATAAGGAAAGATACCATAGTTGAAGTGCTATTTGAACTGCCTTTAAAATGAAAAATGAGGAGAATTTGGATTGGAAATGATAAGGTGAAAGTGCATTCTAGGTAGATAAAATAGTAAAGCCAGTGGTTCTCAAAGTGTATTCCATGGACGCCAGCGGCCAATGAGATTCTTTCACGGAGTTTGCAAAGTAATAACTAGTTCACAATAATACTAAACTGTTTTGTGCCCTTTATAATGTGTTAACATTTGACGATGATGCAAAAACAATGGTGAATAAAGCAGCTCATTCTACAGTCCAAATAAAGACAGTGGTATCAAGATGTACCCATTAATGTTGTATTCTTCACCACCAAAGTTAAAACAAGACAAGAGCTAAGATCATCTAAATAAAACAGTAAAAAATAAAATTATCAATACTGTTAAATCTCTACACTTGAGTGTATGTCTTTTAAATATTTTGTTACAAAACAGAAAGTCCTGCTACCTACCAAAATACTTTTTTGTTGCTGCTGTTCTTCAGATCAAAGCACTCGTACTTTGGTTTGAGCTTGGGCTGAACTAGACGTTTTTGTTCAAGAAACAATTTTTGTTTAAAAGAATCATTGGTACATAAACTTTGGTCTTAGAAAATATCATCAATTTCCTTGAAAATGAGTAAGATGAACTAGAAATATGCATTTAAAAGCTGTAAGCAGGCTGGGCACAGTGGCTCATGCCTGTAGTCCCAGCAGTTTAGGAGGCCGAGGTGGGTGGATCACTTGAGGTCAGCAGTTCCAGACTAGCCTGGCCAACATGGTTAGAAGCTGTCTCTACTAAAACTACAAAAATTAGCCGGGCATGGTGGTGGGTGCCTATAGTCCCAGCTACTCTGGGGGCTGAGACAGGAGAATCACTTGTATCCGGGAGGAGGAGGTTGCAGTGAGTCGAGATTGACCACTGCACTCCAGTCTGGGCAACAAAAGTGAAACTCCACCTCAAAAAGAGAAAAAAGTTATAAGTATATAGATGATTTTTTAAACCGTGAGAGTAATGTCATTTCTTTCTTTTCTTTTCTTTTTTTTTCATTTTGAGACAGAGTCTAGCTCTGTCGCCCAGGCTGGAGTGCAGTGGCGCGATTTCGGCTCACTGCAAGCTCCGCCTCCCGGGTTCCCGCCATTCTCCTGCCTCAGCCTTGGAGTAGCTGGGACCACAGGCGCCGCCACCACGTCCAGCTGTTTTTTTTTTTTTTTTTTTTTTTTTTTTTAGTAGAGACGGGATTTCACCGTATTAGTCAGGATGGTCTCAGTCTCCTGACCTCGTGATCCGCCCTCTTCGGCCTCCCAAAGTGTTGGGATTACAGGCGTGAGCCACTGCGCCTGGCCCAGAGTAATGTCATTTCAAGAGTACAAACGAATACAGAAGAAAAAGAGTCAAAAACTAAATTTGGAGATCTTAAAAAATTGCTTACTGAAACTTAAAGGAAAACTAGTCAAATAAGTTGTGAATGATAAAACTCACATTTTAAACAAAAGTTAGAATTTTAGGAAACTTGTATCTGCTACCAGGAGGCTTACCGCCAGCAAATTCTTAAAGACAATTTTGACAAAATTGATGAGGACATTAATAAGATCATTTTAAAAGATACTTATAATGAAATATCCCAACATTTGTAAGATCAGCATGGTTTAATAAACCAATATTTACCAAATAACTCATTCCTGGTGGCATAAAATCATGAATGGATATAAACCTATTCAAAGCACAAGATAAACCAAGGGATTTTAATGTGCCAGAGGAAAAAAAAAAATCACATTGTACATTGTAGAGTTTTGGTGTAGTGTTGAAGAAGAATATTCACGATTATCTGAAAAGACTTTTAAAATACTTTTGCCTTTTCTATTATTTCTTTGTGTGATGCTCAATGTTCAGTATACACTTCTACCAAAACAATATATTACAACAGACTGAATGCAAAAGCAGATATAATTATTTAACTGTCTTCTGTTAAACCAGACTATTAAACCAGATTTTAACGAAACCAGCAAAAAAAAGTTGGGTGCGGTGGCTCACGCCTGTAATCCCAGCACTTTGGGAGGTCGAGGTGGATGGATCACGAGGTCAAGAGCTTGAGACCATCCTGGCCAACATGGTGAAACCCTGTCTCTACTAAAAATACAAAAATTAGCTGGGTGTGGTGGCACACGCCTGTAGTACCAGCTACTGGGGAGGCTGAGGCAGGACAATCGCTTCAACCTGGGAGGCAGAGTTTGCAGTGAGCTGAGGTCACGCCACTGCACTCCAATCTGGCAACAGTGTGAGACTATGTCTCAAAAAAAGAAAAAAAAAGTTGCAGAAATGTAAAATACTCTTCTGCTCACTATTTTATTTTGTTTTAGAAACTACACTTACGTGTATATTATGTAAAACTTTAATAGATCTATGATGATTATGTTTTAAAGTATTAATAAAAATACAATTTTTAAAAATCATTTAACTTTTAGCCTGGTATTAACAGATTCAGCCTACATAAATAAGTTTTTGGGGGCCCTCCTCAATAATTTTTAAGATATTTTTTGGTCATGAGGTCAAAATTATTGAAAATGTCAGATACAAATAAAAGCAGAATAGAAAGTGCAAAAGGCATGTTAGTGAATAACAGTGGTTCAACTGGGTTTGCAGGATCCACTGTAGCACAGGATAAGACTACAGATGTCTTTGAGCTAGATCATCAGGGGGTGCTGAACGCCAGGCTGCAAGTGTCGGAAACATTTCAGAAATGTATTCACACGGGGGGCCATAACACACTCTCATGTTTAGACCGTCTTAGTAAAAGTCAGTGGCATGTCATATATTCCTCAGAAGCAAGTGATGTAGTAAATCTTCAGCATATTTAGTGAACCATATTCTTGTGCCTAATGAAAAATTAACTTGTAAAAATAATTTATATAATGAAATGTATGAGCAAAGTGAAGACTTATCTACATAAAATACATATCTGGGAAAACTGCCAACAAATTAGTAAGGGAATATGAGTTTCTGTGCTTATTATTGACACTTTTAATTTGGATGACAAAACAGGCATATTTTCTGAGCTCCCTCCAGTCCTATAAAGTTGTGATATATACCAATGTACTTGGCTGCAACATACGAGTAAATACAATAATATTTTTCCATATGCCAATACCAATGATATTTTTCTACCTATGAATTTAGCTTTATTGAAATATTAAAATTTTAAATGGAAAAAAATTGAGTCTATCAAATACATCACAGATTTTAAAAACTTTATCCTCCTTCTATAAGTGTGGTGGCTTCTAATTTTAAAATCCATATCCAATGTATCAACTTTGAGTTTTCTCTGTTTCTCTTCATTTTACTTAAAAAAGTTAATTTTCCAAGAGCTTCTTGGCATTCAAGATATCTTCAGTACTCTTATGCATTTTTTCCCCTGAATGAAAATTGAGCTTTTTAAATTCTATTAAAATAACTTATTACACAATCTATCAGCTGAAACTTAAAGTTTGAAACTAATTCCTGAAATGTAGAAGAAAAAAGTACTGAATAAGTAAGATTCCAAGCAGAAGCAATCAGGAAAACTGTATTTAGTTACTCTGGAAATAGTTTGTCTAATGGGGAAATGATATATGATATTTAATTTCACACATGGCAAATTAAAATTGTTCTCATTTTTGCTGTTTATCCCAGCACTGTATTTCTTTCTCTTTAATTGCTTTTCATATCACAACACCTGAGTGGAAAGAGATTTACTTTTCACAAACGATGGTGAGTTGGGAGGGATTCTGAAAAAGTTGGTCTTCTCCACAATGAGTGGTTAGGTTGTAAGAAAATAGCGATGCTATATTCAGTTTGTTGTGGGTGAGTGTTCAAATAATCTTATATCCAAAGTAAAGGTTAATAAAACATTTGATTGCATTATGAGAGTAAAACATAATGAGAAAACGTGTTTTATGCGTGTTGGTAAAGATTCGCTGGGAGGTGTTACACTGAAATCTGGTTTGCCAAAGATCAAGTCTCAGAAGTTTGGGTAAAAAGGGTTGTATGTGGATAGCAGAGAGCTTGGTGGAGACCCTAATCTTGTTTCTTATGATGGTAAAATGTAATTTAATTAAGTTTCCAGGCCTAGGGACTGTTCTGTGGCCATGTGTCTTCTATGCTCCAACTATATACAGCTTACTTGTTGAAGGAGAGATCTTTAGCTGATTTGATTTATTATAAGATGATTCTTTCCCTAAGCTCAGAAAAAAAGGCTCACATTAGATGAGAAGATTTAAAGGTCTGATTTCCTTTTGTTTCCAATTCCCAGCTTTTACGGGAATAAATAGTAACCAAATCTAACATTTTAAGACAGTATTAAATGGACAATAAATACAACATACCCTTGTAAAAGTGAAAAACATTTTTTGCCCAACTCTCGGTGAAAATTAATACTTTTTTGATAATGTTATGAGATTAAAAAGGAAGACAATTTATTTCGTGTGTTTTTAGTATTACAATGTTTTGTAGCTTTTAAAATTATTGTTCTTCGGCTATAGTCCTGGATAAATAACTTTATATGATGGGTAGGCATTTTTCAATAACAAAATGCCAAAGAGGTAAACTGCAGCAGGGTTGAGAAGGTGGTGATGAAAATAGAATTTAGTTTAATTTTTCTCTGATAATAAAGGAAATTATTCTTAGTAAAATAAGAAAGAAAATTTTTTAAAATGACCATATATTTGACGATTAAAAATAAATACGATTTTTTTCATAGGATTTGCTGAATGTTTCCATGTGTGAAATGTTTACTCTGTTTCCGTGTTACCAAGTGACCAGTGGAATATATGGTACTGATATCCTTCATATATATTAGTCTCTGATGTCTTTGGAGGTTCATGCAGTTTACTGTTAGGCATGACTACTGGTAGTTGAGAAGTGACTGGACTCTACAAACAGCAGCATTACTTCTACACATTGTACCCTTGACACAAGTAAAGGTTATATAGACAGAACTAAAATTTAACCTCTACTTGGACCCTATTCTCTCTTTATGCCCAGCATTTTCCATAGAAGAAAGGGATGGATAAGGATCCCTCTATATTCTTCCCCATATTCACAGAAAGTTTCTTGAGATAATATTTTTGTGATAGCATTAAATATTTAAACATATGAGGAAGAAAAAGTATATCCTTTGGTGGAACTGCCAAAGAAAATAATGAACATATTCAATCGTACATTTTATGCATGTGTTGGCTTGCGTTATTGCTTTCTAACTCATATAGACTTATTTTCCTTAAAGTGACTTCAAGCAGTTTCTGTAAGACCTCTATTAGAAAGCATGATTCAATGAGTAAATGAATGAATAGATGAAAGAAATAAAAATGGCATAATATAGGATAGAATATTACATAGCCATTAGATATTATATATCTGAGAATTATCATGTGACATGAAAAATATTTAGGTTTAAGTAATTCATAAAAATATAAGCATGAAATACACCTGCAATAATAAGAACTGAAACAACAAAAATATTAGCTAACATTTACGCAGTGGTGTTTCAGTGCCAGGGACTATTATAAGTATATTGCTATATACGAACTCACATAATTCTCTCAATACTGTACTGAGACGCAAATAATTCCATTAGCCTGTCTGTTTTACACAAATGGTAAGAGGCAGATTTAACATAAGATTTTTGATTACAGGTATGCCTTGCAAACATTTAGGAAAATATTTAGATTTTTTCCTGAGAAAGATGGAAGTCTTTGGCAGGGTGTGAGCAGAAGAACGATATAGACAGGCATGTTTTAAAAATAGTCATTCTTAATGAAACCTATTAGCAGGAGTGTAGTTTTGTGGTGGGGCAAAAATAGAATAAACAAGATCCAGTTTAATGGCCTAGAAGTGGGAGATGACTGTGGTTTAAAATATAATGTTAACAATGGAGTCATTGAGAAAATCAGACTCTACATACATTTTGAATGCATAACTGATAGAATGTGGTAGAGTATGTGAAAGAAATTCGGGAGTCAAAGATTATGGTTTGTATTTGGCCTGAGCTACTGGAAGCAGACTTACCTTTCCTGTATTTATCTAAAAGCTGCTGGCCTGCCATAAAAGTGAAATGACATCTTAAAGGAACACACGTGTTGCTCACTTGAAGCTAACACCTTCGAAACAATCATTGTATCATGATCTTTCCCCAAGAGGAAGAATACACAGCTCTGGAAACCAAGGGGTAGGAGTGGAAGTGTTTTATTCAGCATCGCTCTCAGTGATCTCAGTAATCCATTTCATGTGTCTGAGCATCCAGTCCCAGTAATTTTAGGCTCCGTACAGCTCAAGGTCTTGGTTGTCATAAAGCAACCCTTCCGACAGGGGGCATAGTAAGATTTCCATCAAACTTAAAACTATGGTAGCCATGTTGAAGCCCTCATGCCGGAAGATCAGAAGACCGGAAGTGTTAGTCAACAGAAAGGGAACCTGGAATGAGGCATGGAGGAGGGAGATGATATTTTTAACCTCAAGATCAAATGTGGCAGCAGGGAACGTTCTTTGACACACAAAGTCTACTTTTGTGAGTTTTCCTAGAAACTGTAATTAACTAAAATCCAGAAAAAATAGTGTTTTTATGAAGCAAACTTCATGAAATAAATAAGTTGAAATTAAATAAAAGGAAGTTGATCTGAATGTGCAAAAGATACATTGTTATCAATATTATTTTTGATGTCCTGGTCAGATCACCTTGCCAGGTTTATGCATACACCCTTTAGCTATGCTAATAACACATAGCTGCCATCTTCTCTGGAGCCTGCCTACAGCCCAAAGGGAACTGCCTCATTCTGGAAAAGATTACACCCCTGCCTCCAGGAGTAGCAGGGGACCCCTGATCAGGAATTTGATAGTGTGATTTATACTCCAGAGCTCTTTGTGGGATCAAATCAAATCTAATCTTTAGTTAAAACAGCATGTATGTTTAGTATTGTGTCCCCTTGATCTCACGTCCTTTATCTGAAAGTACTCCTTCAGTACATCACTTTTCTCAGGCTTTCTGGTGAACCCAATCTAATACGGGGCAATTAATGTTAATGACAAGATGTAGGGAAAATCCATCTGAGAGAGGCTTCCTTTAAGTATGTTGCAGAGTAGAAGCTCTTGCATTACAAATGCTGAGTTCTTCCAAAGTTCATACGTTGAAACCCTGCCCCCTAATATGATGGTATTAAGGAGTGGGGTCTTTGGGAGGTAATCAGGATTCATTGAGGTCATGAGACAGAAGCATCATGAATGGGTTAATGGGTTAATGTCTTTATAAGAATCCCCATGGAACTTGGTTACTCTCTCTACCACACAGAGAATAGACTGCCATTTTTGAAGCAGGAAGCAGGCCTTCCCTAGACACCAAATCTGCCATTTCCTTGATCTTGAGCCCCCTGTCCTTCAGAACTGTGAGAAAGAAATTTCTGTTCTTTACAAGTCACTAGGTTTCTGATATTTTGTTATGACAGCCCAAACAAACTGAGAGAGATTCCAACATCCATTCGCTAAGAAAGCATTTGATGACTACATAAGACAGGTATAAACAAAGTTCTGTGTGAGAGGAGAGGAGTAAATTGGTTTTGGCTGGGCGAGACAGGGAGGAGATGGGGTTTCAGTTGCACATGTACAAATTGAAAATATTGATTTATAATGAAAGAGGCACAGTATTCTGGGTGAAGAAATACTGTGAATAAGACTAGAAGGGCCTTTGATGCCAGGATAGGAGATTTGGAATTAACATTAAGCAAGAAGGAATCCCAGAAGGTTTTGAAAGGGAATATTGTACTTACATGTGATGTATTTTGAAAGACCAACTGAACGGTGTTGAGTAGAACAAATTGGCTAAAGAATGACTAGAAAAAACAGATTTATTTCAGTCGACTCAAGCTATAATAATGGTTTGGCCTTGATGATGCTTGCAGAAATGAAAATAAAGGGAAATCTCTAACTAATATTTTAAATGCATTTTTTAAGATCAACTGTCTAAAGATATAATTAGCCTTCATTGTAGTGTTTGTGAGCAAAATTGGACAAATAAAATTCAAGTTATTTTCAAGAAACATGTTAGACAGTAACTCAGACTAATAATTTTGAAAGAATTTGAATTCATTATTTAAGAGGCAACTAGCTACATAAATATGAACTCTTTGAAGGAGAGTGAATAAAAGCAAATAGAAGAGGGTCACAGTCAAAACTTTTAGGGAAGGTTTTTAGGGGAAGGTCAGAGAAAGTTGCCACACATAAGAAGATGAAATTGAGGTAATGTAGGGGTGAGATACTATCAATAGATCTTTTAACAAATTGCAAATTTAAAAATTTAAAATTAGGCCGGGAGCGGTGGCTTAGGCCTGTAATCCCAGCACTTTGGGAAGCCGAGGTGGGCGGATCACAAGGTCAGGAGTTCGAGACCAGCCTGGCCAATATGGTGAAACCCCGTCTCTACTAAAAATAGAAAAATTAGCTGGGTGTGGTGATGGGTGCCTGTAGTCCCAGCTACTCTGGAGGCTGAGGCAGAAGGATAGCTTGAACCCGGGAGGCAGAGGTTGCAGTGAGCCAAGATCTTGCCACTGCACTCCAGCCTGGGTGACAGAGAGAGATTCTGTCTCGGGAAAAAAAAAAAAAAAAAAAAAGAAAAGAACAGAAAAAGAAAAAAAGAGAATGTAAAGTTAAAGCTCTTGCAGTTAGGTAGCATATAACTCTAGTAGCCTTTAGAACCAACATGGTGACAGAAAATATATGTTTTGGGAATCAGGTAATTTGTATTTGTGGCATCTTGGCTCTGTGTTACTTGACATCTTTGATATTTAGCTTTTAAAGCAAAAATAATAACATCAATAACATCTATTTAATAAATGCATGTTTGATAATTGAATGAAATAACTCATATATAGTACCAAGCACAATATCACCCGCCCCACCACCCCATCAGGACTCATTAAATATGTTCCTATAACCCCAGCTTCCTTTCCATTTCTCTTCTTTCTTGGATCACACAACCTCCAGCACACACTTTGATATTCTTTTCCTTTCTAAAGCAATTAGTTTATAATTGTACTCTCACAATGTGTAAGCACAATATTTGTGATGACTGTGTGTGTGAGCATGAGTATATATGAGTGTCTATGTGTATATTTGTGTGTAGAACAATATTTGCATATAATATATCATTTTCATAGTTTTAAGCAAGAGAGAGTAAAATATCTTCCTTTGCCATAATTTGATGAACGAATAATGCAATCTCCAGAAAAAAGCTAGTGACAGGTCCTAGAGAAAGTTATGCAAATTCATAGTTTTCTAGTGCTTTGTGAATGTTAAAATTCCATCACAGATTTTACTTGCCTATTTTTGCATTGGTGACATCTGAGGACACTCTGCTCTCTTACTTTTGATTATTTGTGTCATGGATTTTAATACCTGGGGCAATTTAATTCTGAGGCAACTAAATAAAATGAAAATTGCCCATAAATTTCAGAGATACTCAATCACAATGGGGTTAAGAGTGATAAAGAAAGGAATTAACAAATCAACAACTGCTGTCCTGAAATAAGTAAAAGTGAATGGAGAACTATCAGATTTTTGGCAGCTCTACTGAGAAAGATGAAGACATTGCAAGAACTTAAAGTAGTACTTACTGAAGAAAGAAGTAAAACAAATGTCATATTTGACATTTATTTGCACATTAATTTAGCAGCTTGTTTCTGGCATTTCTTATCATTTCTCAATATTATCTTTTCTTTTCTTTTGCAATACTTGTTTTATTTTTCCAATCTTACTAATAGTTGAACAAATAACACCAAATAAGTTGTAAAGAGATTCTTGGCTTTTCCTGAAGCTCCTCCTAGAAACTCCTTCTAATAGTGGCTCAGTTTCCATATCTAGACTAAAATATACTGGATACTTTTTCTTTTTAAGATGGAGTCTTGCTCTGTTGCCAGGCTGGGGTGCAGTGGTGCAATCTTATTCACTGCAACTTATGCCTCCTGGGTTCAGCGATTCTCCTGCCTCAGCCTCCCAAGTAGCTGGGACTAAGGAGCGTGCCACCACGCCCAGCTAATTTTTGTATTTTTAGTAGAGATGGGGTTTCACCGTGTTGGCCAGGATGGTCTCCATCTCTTGACCTTGTGATCCAGCCAACTAGGCCTCCCAAAGTGCTGAGATTACTGGCGTGAGCCACCATGCCCGGTCTTGGATACTTTTCTAATTCTCTATTTATGAGACATTTAGTTTCCTAGATTTCAAATAGCAAAAGGAGTATATTAGTTGTACAGAATTCATCAATATTATGTTTAGAATACAATTATCAGAAAGATAAGACTTGGCATGGTGACATTCCCTGTCTTCCTTACTAAGAGAAACCCTGTGGCAATGTACACAGCCAATAACTTTCCTGGTCTTCTATGCATGGAGAGGTAGCCATATGACTTGTCTGTTTTTTGTTTTTTGGTTTTTTTGACTTTTATTTTAGGTTCAGGTATACCTGTATAGGTTTGTTATATAGCTAAATTGCATGTTGCGGGTGTCTGGTGAGCAAATTATTTCATTGCTTAAGTAATACACATAGTACCCGATAAGTAGTTTTTCGTTTCTCACCCTCCTCCCTCCCTCCGCCCTCAAGGAGGCCCCATGTCTGTTGTTTCCTTCTTTGTGTACATATGCACTCAATGTTTAGTTTCCACTTATATGTGAGAACATGTGGTATTTGGGTTTCTGTTCCTGTGTGTGTTTGCTTAGCTCTATCCATGTTGCTGCAAAAGACATGATCTCATTTGTTTTTATGGCTGTATAGTATTCAATGATGTATATGTACCACATTTTCTTTATCCAATGTATTAGTCAGGGCTCTCTGGGGGGACAGAACTCTGAATAATAGGATAGATGTACATATGAAGGGGAGTTTATTAAGTATTGACTCACACAATCACAAGATGAGTCCCACAATAGCCCATCTACAAGCTGAGGAGCAAGGAAGCCAGATGGAGTCCCAAAACCTCAAAAGTAGAGAAGCCCACAGTGCAGCCTTCAGTCTGTGACCAGAGGCCTGAGAGTCCCTGGCAAACCACTGGTGTAAGTCCAAGAGTCCAAAAGCTGAAGAACTTGGAGCCCAGTGTTTGAGAGCAGGAAGCATCCACCACAGAATAAAGACGAAGGCCGGAAGACTAGGCAAGTTTGCTCTTTCCATCTTCTTCTACCTCCTTTATTCTAGCTGGGTTGGCAGTTGATAAGGTGGTGCCTCACCAGATTCAGGGTGGATCTGCTTCTCCCAGTCCACTGCCTCAAATGTTCATCTTCTTTGGCAACACCCTGACAGACCCAGGACCAATACTTTGCATCCTTCAATCCAATCAAGTTGACACTCAGTATTAAACATCACATCCAGTCTATCATTGATGGGCATTTAGGTTGCTTCTATGTCTTTGATATTGTGAATAGTGCTGCGATGAACATATGCATGCATTTGTCTCTAAGGTACAATGATTTATATTCCTTTAGATATTTACCTAATAATGAGGTTGCTGGGTCAAATGGTATTTATGTTTTAAGTTCTCTGAGAAATTGCCAAACTGTTTTCTACAATGTCTGAACTAGTTCCCTTTTCTCCACAACCTCACCAGCATCTGCTATTTTTTTTTTCTTTTGACTTTTTAGTAATAGCCATTCTGACTGATATGAGAGGCACATCCTTGTACAAAAAGAACAAAGCTGGAGGCATCACATTACCTGACTTAAAACTATACTACAAGGCTACAGTAACCAAAACAACATTGTACTAATACAAAAATAGAAACACAGACCAATGAAACAGGATAGAGAGCCCAGAAATAATACGGTACACCTACAACCATCTGATCTTTGACAAAATTGATAAAAACAAGCAACGAGGGAAGAACTCCTTATTCAATAAATGGTGCTGGGAAAACTGGCTAGCCACATGCAGAAGATTGAAACTGGATCTCTTCCTTGTACCATATAGAAAAATTAACTCAAGATGGATTAAAGACTTAAATGTAAAACAAAAGAAAACTATGAAAACTCTGGAAGACAACTTAGGAAATACCATTCTGGACATAGGGCCTGGCAAAGACTTCATGATAAAGATGCCAAAAGAAATTGCAACAAAAACAAAAATTGACAAATGGGAACTAATAGATATTTTCTTAATTGCTATCTAGTTTTAGGTCCATTTTGAATTGGTCCATTTGAACTCACATGCAGTTGCTTATGTATAATACATATGTGTTGGACAACTTCCTTCCTCTCTCAAGGAAGGACTTCCTGCCCAGCTGCAGAAAATATGGCCAACAGACACCTTCTCACTTCTATTCATGTATTTAAAGGTATGCTTTAGTTTCAATCACTTTGCCTGAGGAGGCACACTTTCGAGAATATGTTGTATCCAGTAGCTAAGGGAGATGGAGTATAAAGAACAAATATTTCAGGCCAATGTGGGGTGCTTTAATGGGCAATATTTGCTTCACAGCTGCCTGCCAATTGGCCAAGATGTTGTAATCCTGAAACATAGTTGAGTTTCTTGTTTTAGCTCAACTTCCTTTAACAAGAGTTATCACTAACAGACATCTTCTCCCAGAGTCTATTACTGCAGAACCTACCTGCCATAAATGCCTCATCCTTAAAGGTATAGGGGAGGCAAAATTGCACCTTTTCCTTGTTTTGTTTTTCTTTTCTTTTTCTGCTAGGCTTGAGAATTAAATTTACATAAGACATATTAACAGGAGACAAGTATGCAAATGTATTTTGTAAGTTTTACTTGACATGGGAGTCCTTATAAGAATAGTAAGTTGACAAAAAGCAACTAGATTATATGGGCAGGCTTAAAAAGTAAGAGTTACTTTAACAAAGTCTGTACAGAATTCTCTCAATCTCAACTTCCAGTCCTTGACGATAAGAATGTTGCTTTCCTTCTGGTATAGGGAGGGCAACTTTCACACAGGAACTTCCTCTCCTGATTTTAAGGAACAGAATGAAGGTCAGAGTAATCTATTTGCACCTATTGTTTTTCCAGTGCTTTTTACTCAACTAGGCACTATTCCTGAATGGTATATTTTTAACACCTCCAATAGATACTTGATAACTGCCAGCCAAATAGAAAAATAATGGTATGTTTTTAACTCTTTCAATAGGTACTTGATAACTGCTAGTCACATAGAAAAATAAACCACCATTACTGACAGTGGGTGTTCATTGAGAATCTAGTCTGTTCTACACATAAAATATGTAAAGAATTATTGGAGAGCATCTTCATCCAACAAAAACCTGGTGTAACTGGTAGACAGTGTAAAACAATGAGAAGTATGATTCATTTCCAGAATATTAAATTAACTTTATCGTCAAAATGTTTTGTTTTATTTTTATGGTTAATGAATACCTTCTCTTGAATGGAAAAAAATAAAGGCCATTGCAAAATTATATAGTTTTAAATACAAATAGCTCTTGTAGAAGTAACTTTTTGAAATGCACTGTAAGATTGTCATTACTATACTACAGAAACACCTTGAACACACCTCTGGTTGAATAAAGTTGGGTTGATCAACTCTTTTCATTGAGAGAGTCCCACTCCATGAAGAATTCCAGGGCCTGTTAGGTCAGGGATGTTGGAAGGGATTTGTTATAAGATTTGAATTCATGATAGAATATTTTGAAAAGTTTTGAAAGAAGGGTAGTTTTGTTCTCTATTTGATGCTGTCATAAAGTGAAGGCAAGTTTATGATTTTGTGTTTTAATAGTTTTTTTTTTTTTTTTTTTTTTTTTTACCTAGGAGAAGGGAGTAGTGGAGGTGGAGAGGATAGAGCTAAAGATGTAATTGGTCAAAAAAGGAGAAGTTTATCATGTCAGCCAGGAAAGTGAGATATCGGTCACTCTGTAGTTTAGACAGTTCTCTCTCTCTCTCTCTCTCTCTCTCTCTCTCTCTCTCTATCTGTGTGTGTATGTGTGTGTGTATGGGGTGTGTGTGTGTGATCATATGTAACGATGATGTGGTCTTTTTGTCTTGATTGTCACCAATGCATAATGCATTTGTCTGATGTTGGCGCCCTGTGATATTGTTTTTGATCTATAAGAGAAACACACACCTCTGTTGTTAGAGGCGCTCCCATCTGACAGCAGTCGGGGGGCACCTTATCTTTTTTCTTAAAATATCCATAATTGAAATCACATCTTTGCCTAATATCAGCTTTGTTAAAGGAAACGTCTAGATGGCAAATAGGTACTGGGAATATAAAAGTGATGAAAGACAGAAAAGGTAATGCCTTTTAAATTTACTCTTATACTTACAGCTGTCCCATGGCACAGGTAGTGTAATTGATATACTTCAGTCATATGAATAGATGAAGTAGACTAATATTCACATGCATGTTTGGAGAGCAGGAGGAAGACCTGACTGAACAACTTCCCACATAAGAAATCTCTGTGTATCTGAATTTAATATTCACCACTTTGGAAACAGAACATGACTGTTAATGTGATCATATTACTTCAGTGTAATATTCTAGAAAAAAAATAGACTGAAATCTTGCATCCTGTTTTTGAGACATACCTTTCGTCATAATAAATTGTGTGAGTGGGAACAAGTAATAGCTCCAGTTTTCTGGAAACAGTTGAATTTGGGGAATTTTAAATTCCCATAGGACTCTCTAACTCTCTGATCCTGTATAAAGTAATTTGAACTTTACAAATTGTACCTCTTAGGTAACATCAGGACCATAGAGAAATAGAACCTAGGAGAATTTGATCTGCTCATAGCAAAGGCTGTTCCAAGTAAAGCATAGCGTAGTGTTGAAAGAAAGCCCAACAGAGTTAGAAGGCAAAAATTTCAGGTCTTGGAAAAGATATGAGATGATAGCTTTAGACTAGCTTTAGATGATAGCTTTAGGCAGATCATGTCTAGCTGGGAGACTTTCCAGTAAGAGATACTGGCCAGTGACAGAAGCGAGATGCCAAAAATGGTTAAGCCAAGATTAAATGAGCACAGTTGCTGGTCTATTGGAGCCAGAGCCAGGATGAATAACCCAGAACATCAAGGTGAATCTAAAACAATGAACACAATTTACTCAATTTAAGGCTTGATAAAGTCATGGAATGAAGTGAGAAATTAGCAGTTTAGCACCAGGTAGAAGGAGGAATTCAAGACAGGGGGCCCTGTAAATAAAAATATCCTGAGTTTCTGTTATTCCTCCTGGCATCATGTTTGCGATGCCTTCATCAGTAAATGTAAAAAAGATCCACGCAAGTTTTCTGACAAACTTGACCTTACTAGGCATGTCGAAAGATAATTAAAGGGAGAAGAGTGTTGTGATAAGGCATAGAAAGTTTACTTGGAGCAAAAAAATGTTTCCCTTATTTTTCTAAACCAAAGGTCATTTTGGTTTAGAAAAATTGAATTTAATAATAATTAGGGAAATATTACCTTAATATCTGTCAAGACACTTAAATTTTATGAATACCTGAAATCTTTCATTTGCTGAAAAGTGACTACCTTGCTTTTTATCTAATAATTATAATGAAACTTTAAGTGAGCCAGATTTCAGAGAAATCAAAAAAGAGGGAGAAACACTGCAAAGTCATTATCACCACTGAGAACGGAAGCACTAAACATGGCTTTGTTAGCACACCAATACGTTATGGAGAAACACTTCCCTTAGCTATAGTAACAATAATCACATCTCAGAAAGTATACATTGAATATCCAAATGCTCTTTACCTGTATAAACTCTCAACTTAAACTTAGAGTAAAATTAATAAGTATTTAATTGTAGATTGAATATTAAAACTGCAAATCCTGGGGAAAAATATTTTCAATAGCTACCTCCATGATTAAGAGTTGTCACAGGGATAAGAATTTGTGTTGTTGAATATGCTAACCCCAGGACTATACAGTACTCTTGTCTGCAGGTTTTGGTATCAATTCAATTGGCTCTATGGTCTTCCAGGTGCTCAGATTAATACTTTGGTTCAAGTTCTCTGAATCTCAAGCTGTGCTCTTGCAATTACTGGGAAGTCAGTTCCTGGCTTTAGTAGAATGTAGCTTATTTCCTGAAATATCACCACTGTTTTTTTTCTCTCCTCTTTACGCTCAAGAGCCAGAAACCAACCCTTCATTCTGTTCACAAAACCAGGTCCATGTATTCTCCTTACTGAAGACACATCTTAGCTTCACCATGGTTCACTTTCCAAAACACATATTCTAATTGTTGTACACTTAGGGGGAATAAAACACTCTGCAGTCAAGCAACCCTTTTTGTCTATAAGCTAAAAGTAAAAGAAATTCACTCTCCTTCAGGAGCTTTGCATTGGATTGACTGTGTAGTTGACATTCAACTATTTTTACTGAGCAAATAAATGAAAAATCTCAAATATAAAATTCAAACATAAAAGTTAAAAAGTGTTATTTACCCACATCGATTTTCCACTTTAAATTATATTACAGCATGCCTTGTTGAAATGAAGAGTAACAAGGAAAGCCGTATTTTCCCACTCAGCACAATCTCTTGCAGCTTTTAATTTCTTTCTTTTTCCTCACACTTTGCCTTATTGAGCATGACATCAAGATTCTGACTACTGGACTGCTTTTTTATTTTGTCCAGATAAAGGTTTATGAAATGCTTATGGAGTTCCGCAGCATGGGGGAACAATAGCACAAAGAAAGCTCTTAAACATATTTACAGATTTGACAAAGCTGGCTAACATCCTCATTCCCTCTGTATGGATTTGCACTGAATCTCTATTACTGTATTTTTCACATACCAAAACTTGAAAATGTTGCATTGTAAATAATTTAATCATGATAAAGTTAAATTTTTAAATTCAAACTACTAACTCAATCCATTTTGGGATTTGGAACCACTAGATAAATTAGAACAATAAATGTGGTATTGACAAAACCTAAAGAAAGACTTTTCAAAACATATTCAGGAACATGTTTATAAAAGTGAGAGAAGAGGGTGCTACTCAAAAGCTCAATCTCTAAATAAATATTCAATAGGGTGATTTTTTTAAAAATAAATCATAAGCTAGTTTAGTTAAACTTTAGGAACTGCTAACATGTTCCATGGCTATATATTATATAGAGAGATATAAGTTCCAAACACATACAGTTTAATATTTAGAATTACCACTTTCTGATCCTGTAAATAATGCACATTCATTATTTCTGAATGACCAGAATGTTCTGAAAAATCAGAACGCTTCAAAATTGTAAAGAAAGTGATTGCCAAGTCATGGTGGGGCCGTGTTTGGGTTGTCCAAGTCCAGAATTTGAGTTTGAGCTGCCACGTGAAGCTTCCTTCTGTGATCCAAATGGTTGTGTCTCTTTAAAATTCATGTTAAAATCTAATCAATATTGTGACAACATGTTGAAAGTGGGCTTTTGGTTGTTGGTTAGGTCATGAGGGTGGAGCCCTCATGAATGGAATTAGTGACCTTATGAAAGAGGTCTCAGAGAGCTGCCAGGGAAACAAATGTGGGCTGAATAGTTGTTCTTCCGTGCTTCACATTGGACTATTGGAATTACCATGTACAGAGATTGCTTTTGTAGCTTTTCCTCTATCAAGCTTTATGGGAAAATGCTCTCCTGGATCTGGGTCCAAAAAAGTAAGCCAGATGGAAGGACCAATACCCAAAGAATGTGAAGGAAAATAGAAAGGAAAAGCAGAATTTATTTTAACAGCCAACTTGTTGAGAAATTACCACTGCCTTGTTTAGAAACATTTATTTGTAGTTACTTGTTTGTAACACATTATCTCCAACTGGTCTAAATGTCAGGAATCTTTTTGTTTCCTTCTCTGTCATGGTTTTGCATTGGAGTTACTCTTGCCAACATTCTCCTGGCTTATATGCGTGGCTGAAACAACTGTTTTCTCAAATACCCATCTAACGTTGGATCCACTGCCAGTAGCCCTAAATTTAGATCAGAAAGCTGCTTTAGAATTTAGCAAGAATATTGCACTCCTGACATTAGCCTATAGGCACAACTTTTTCCCCTTTACATTTTGAAGCTCTGTTAATGTTTAAATGTCAATGCTTTATTTCAGCAATTGTTTTATATTCAAAACCTTTAGAAACTGAAAGGTTTAGGGGAAAAATGTTCTTCAAGATAATTTTAGAAGTCTTAAAAAGATGACTGTAGTCACATAATAGTGTCAACATTTGCCTACCTATTTTTCTTCTGTATCATAAGTATGCCTTTTTTCTCTTTCATAAAACAGTTAATTTTGTTTTCAGATTTTGATGAACACAAAAACTTAAGATATAAACATTGGTTTATGCGTACATAAACATACATGAATGTAGAAACACATAGATAAACTCACACACATACAGTTTCTTAAGCATTTGGTGAAGATAATTTAAAATCAAAATTTTACAGTAAATTAGATGGTTTTAGCTAAAAAGGCCATTATTTGTTATTTATTATAAGTAATAAATTATGACCCTAACACATAGTTGCTTAAAACACCAATTATTTATTATCTCAGCATCTGTAGGTCAAAAACTCAGGTGTAGTTTAACTGGGTGCCTCTAATTTAAGGTCTGTTCTGAGGATGCTATCAGTACATAGGTGGAGATGGTAGCCATTTCCAGTATTGATGGCAACCATTTCCAGGGAGCTCCCCTTCGAGCTCACTCATGTGGCTGTTAACTGGTTTCAGTTCTGGACTGCCTAGTGGTTGAAGACATTAGTTCTTTGCCATGTGGGCCTCTCCAGAGAACCACTCATAAATAATTGCTGGTTTCTTCCAGAGGCAGGATTCCAAGGGGAAGGAAGAAATAGCAAGGAAGATGGAAGTCACAATTATTTTTGTAACCTAGTCTCAGAAGTGACATCTTATTACTTTTGAATTCATCACTTTATTTGCTGGCAGTGAGTCACCACAAAGTTCAGCCCATACTCAAGGGTGTGAATACTAGAAAAGGATTTGGGGAGCTATTTTGGAGGATAAGACAGGTCCATTGTTTTGCATGTTTATTTTTGTTGGTTTTCTTTCCCTCTCTGCTAGGTATACAATCCACAAATCCACAATTCAACTTTGAGATATATAAAATATACCTTGAAATTGAACTGTAAACTTCTGATATTTTGAAATGTATTTTGAATTCTGAACTGCCATTGTATTGTCACAATTACTACATTCATGTACTTACTCTGTGTATCCTCTGTCTTTATCAGACAGCAAGCAACATTAGTACTTGCATTGATCATGCCAAGCATGCACTATCTGATCTATTCACAATGTTTTGTTATGTCTATAGTATTAGGTCATTTTTGAAAATTAAATCAAAGGTATTTTTCCCCAGTAGTTACAAAATAGAGTGTATGCACTTTTACCTATTTTTTAAAAAAATATCGGTTATGTATATTCTTCATGTTAATTCATGAATTGTTCTTGGGCAAAATTGAGACTTAGGTACATAATTAATTATACCTTGAAGCTTTTTCCACTCTTCCAAAAGATATTAACTCTGAAAATTACTATTTCCATGGAACTTCTTCTGGGAAATGCTATGGTTAATTTGTTTGCTTGTTTGTTTTTCTGAAATTATGTTGATGCTTTCCACCCATTATTCATGTATTCTGTTTGCTACACAATTATTCATGGTAAAAATGTCATTTTAGCACCAAAAAAATACAACATGTAAATTTTAAAAACTGGAAGTTACTTTGAATTCTTGTATTTATTTTAAAAGTAATAGAAACTTTTACTTATATTTTATAGTGTTTTGTAATTTGTGAAGTGTTTTCTTATGACTTTTTATTTTCAGTGATTGTAAGAAGCTTATTCAGAGAAATAAATCTGCTCTATTTATTGATAAAGAGACTAAATCAGACATGGCAAGTGACTTAATCAAGGTGAGAAAACTGGTGAAGATCATAGGCAAAGTTTGCAACGAGTCTTGAATCTAAGTCTTAATTAGTGCCTACTTCAGTCATTTCCTAAATAATTACACTTGCTAATTTTCTATTGTCCTTATTAAGGACATTTTATGCAAGTATTTTTAGGTCCAATTATACTGACTGAATTAAGAAAAGTAATATGTCTTATTTCACTTAACCTTGAGAAGTTTCTTTATCAATGATTTTCTCCCTAACACCTTCCCCCAAATCCCAGCATTAACAGAAATGTCTATGGATGGATCACAACACAAAGATACACTAATACTGGCCCTGGATGTCACAAAAGTCCATCAAAAATACACTTTTACTGTATTCTTCTGTCTTCCCATTTAAAAAATAACATCAACATTCATCTATTGGCTCAAAACATGAAACTCAGAGAAAAACATCATTCTTTATCACTCTCTGTAAGTTACCTCCACATCCTATCTATCTTTCAGGTCTTTTATATTTACTTTCAAAAAACCCAGAATATGTGTATTTCCTTCTATCTCTGTAGCAACTACCCTAGTCCATGCCAGTGTCAGCTTTTGATTATCCTATTCCTAATTAATCTCTTTCCCTTGTTCCTCTACAAACCGTTGCCACTCATCAGAGTGGTAGCATAACAACATAAACCAAATCATATCACTTACCCTGCTTGAAGTGTTAACATATTCTCATGACACTTAATATAAACCCAAATTCTTGACTGTGTTAATATAGGTAATTCTGGCTAATATAAAAGACACATCTCAAAATTGCAGTGATACATACAGTAAATGATTATTTCTTGCTCACATACAGTAAGTATTATTTTCTTTTTATTTTGTAATCCTCCTCAAAAGGTAAATCAGTAGTCTAGGTATTTTAAGTAAAGGCTCCATCAGCTTCCACAAATAACTTTCAAGGTTGCCATTGCTTGCCTGTGGAAAGGGCATGTAGGATCATGAACAGGAATTCTTGATGATCAGGCCTGAAGAGGAAGAGATCTGTTTCTTCAAGGTTCTAAATTCACCTCTAATTTACTTGTTTGTTTGGCTTTGTCTTCAATTCAGGACATCACTAGTTTCTTTATGCAATTCATATTTCCATCTAAATTGTGAACTTAGAACTTTCCTAACAATGAAATAAAACAACTCCCATTTTCTTTCATAACCCTCATTTATTTTATTTCTAGATTTTTATCACAATCTGAAAATATCATATACATTTGTTTTTTTTCACTCATTTATTAATTTATTGTTTTTCTCCTTGACTCCCTCTAAGTTTCCTGAGAATGGAAGTCTTGACTGTCGTTCTCACTGCTGTGTATTAGTGCTCAGAAGAAAGACTGACATTTCATGGGCACTTAGTTAAAATCATTTTGAATGAATCAATCAATCAATGTTTGAATGAATGAATCAATCAATGTGCATATTAAACTAATACAGACAGGAGACAGGGAAATACTGGATAGAAGAGGGTGGTTCCCCAGCAAAGACCCCACCCTCAGGCCTGGAGACCTGTGGCCCTAAATTGGGACAGGCATTCCCATTTTTATGCCCAAAATGTTGCCTTTGGCCCTCCATGCCCCCCAGTCTTGTACCCCTAAAAAGGCTCCAGAAGCACACAAACAGAAGAGAAGATGAGGAGGTGAGAAGACAAGCCAGATGAACAGGAGAATGGCATGGCAGAGAAAGAGAGAAGAGAAGGAATTTCTGAGTGCTGAGAGGCATTTGGCTGGGGGCAGTCAGAGAGGAGTTTGGCCATCCAGCAAAAGATCACTTTCCCACTCAATCCCCCTTCCAGCTCCCCATCTAACCTGCAGAGAGCCACCTCCACCACTAAAGAAAACCCCTGCATGTATCCTTCAAGTCTGTGTGTGACCTGATTCTTCCGGGGTGCTGGACAAGAGCTCAGGATGTAGAAAGCTCTCACACTAGCCCTCTGCCCTTGCAGAAAGGCACAGGGGCTGTTAGTCTGTTTTCACACTGCTAACAGAGACAGACCTGAGACCGCTTAAGTGGTCTGTGGATGGCAGAGCTAAAAGAGTATTGTAACATGGGAATCACAGGCTCCTACTCCTGCACACTGCTGTGGGACCAGAGCCCAGTGCACCTGCTGCTGTACCTGCCTGTCTGCATGTTCCCACTCCTGTCAGAGGTTTGAGCAATGGTAGTGACCAAATAGATGAACCACACCCCTGTCGCCTGTCCTGCAAGGCTGATCAGGGAACTCTCCAATTTCAAAACTAATCATCATTATTACTGAAAAAATATAATCAAAAGAGCTTATTCTTCCATGTCAATAAAATTAGAGATAGGAAGCACAAGAAAACTTGTAAGGAGAATCCCAAAATTTGCAAAGTGAGTCAGAAGTTGATGAAGGATAGAAACTGGAGTTCCAGACTACTTATCCAGTCTTTATTTAAGAACAATGCAGCAGTTCTAATTAGCAGTCAAGTATTTCCATATATAATATGCACTAATTTTTCAGGAGACATGTCTAAACAGGTTCTTAAAACATTTAACTATCCTTCCTCATTAATATCTCCACCCACTTTATTTTTGCTAAACCAAAGATCTATTAGTTTAGATGCAAAAGAAACTGAAGAACAAAATTAAAATCACTATTTGCAATCACCAAAGTTATTTTTTCTATTTCAATTTCTCTCTGACAGTCAGGGTTCTTTAAATAAACATATATTTAACATATATATTTGTGTATTTCACATATCAGATGTGTCATAATAAACTGGCTCATGTGATTATATGTATATAGGATTATTTGTATATATTCTTATATATAATCTACCTATATTCTTACATATGTTCTTATATATAATCTACATATATTCTTATATATGATCTACATATATTTATATATAAATTCTTATCCATAATTACACACACACTCACTCACATCAGATTTGTCATAAGAAATTAGCTCGTGTGATTATGGAAGTTGACAATTCCTGAATATTTGCAAGACGAGTCAGCAACTGAGGGCTTGGGAGAGCCAAAGGTTGAGTTCCAGTCCATGTCCAAAGACCTGAGAACCAGGAGAGCTGATGATGTACTTCCAGGCTCAAGATTCAGGCTCAAGACACTGGAAGAGCCAACATTTTAGGTAGAGTCTGGAGGCAAGGAAAAACTGATGTTCCAGTTCAGAGGTAATGAGGCAGGAGAGATTATCTCTCAACTTGGGCTTTTTTAATCTATTCAGCATTTCACCTGATTGCATGAGGCTGACCCACATTAGGAAGGACAACTGCTTTCTTCAGTTTACCCATTTAAATGTTAATCGCATCCAAGAATATCTTCAGAGACACACCCAAAATAAGACTTGGCCAGATATCTGGGCACCTCATGATCCTGTCAAGTTGACACATAGAATTAATCATCACACAAAGTTAGACAGGTTTTATAAGAACACCAGTTAAAAAAGCTTAGTTGGTTGATGATGTGCAAAAAAATGCTATTAATTTGAGAGCATTATTATTTAGTACTTGACTCTACAAAACATCTAGCTGTAAAATAATAAACTGTAGAGTTACAATTTTCAGATAATGTTTATCATTTAAAAAATTAAAAATAAAATGAATGTTATTCTCACTTAGCAAAAATATTAATATTAATGGTAGTGATTTTATTAAAATATCTAGTATTTGAATTTAAATTCTAAAAGAAAAATTCTTATAACAAGACAGGGCAGTTGTAACTAAGAAATGCTTTATAAACAGATCAAATTGTATTGGAACAAAGATCTCTAATTGTCCTTTCAAGGTCTAGCTAATAACTCCATTACTGAACATAGTTAATTTCTGCTCTAGTAAAATAATATGAATAGCCTCAATAATTTGCCCAGTCTCTTAGACCTTATGTAATTGGGTTGTAAATCCTTCTAACAAGGTTTGCCCTTTGCACATCTTGAACCAGCTTTTGCCTGATTTGGCTTCTCTTTCAGTTCACATATTTTTAGTAACAAGATCTAAGTGATGTGGCCCCTAGAGAATGGGCTCTATGTGGGGCAAATTTAACTCACTGTAATATCTCAAATTCTCAAGCAGCATTTTATTTCTAAATTTTCCAATACATGGGCTTGGGTGATGAAAATTTGCATTATGTAAGGAGGCAAAAACATTTATGATGTGGCAAGAATAACACTCTGAAAAAAACTGATAAAGTAAAACATATGTGCCAAGAATCTGCCATACGTCTTAGCTAAGTAGACAGAGTGAGGAATTCCGAAGCTGCGTTTCACATGTAACTGAAAAAAAATAAAAATGCAGACAGTAGAGTAGGGAAATTGGAGAATTTCCATGGAGGATATCTATGCGATAAAACCACAGGGACCTGCGAGATATATCAGGAAAATCACTGTCAAGTGAGGTCCTAAGAGACATCGTGGGACGCAGGGTAGTGGTTGATGACAGGAAATTTAGAACAAGAGAGATGTGTGATTCACATCTGGCTCTTGCCATTTTCTGTGTGGCTTAAGACAAGTTACCTAGTCTCTGTGATTCCTGTTTTCTTATTTTTATTTTTAGTTATTTATTTATTTTTTTGAGATGGAGTCTTGCTCTGTCACCCAGGATAGAGTGCAGTAGTGTGATCTCGGCTCACTGCAAGCTCTGCCTCCCGGGTTCACGTCATTCTCCTGTCTCAGCCTCCTGAGTAGCTGGGACTACAGGTGCCCGCCACCACGCCTGGCTAACATTTTGTATTTTTAGTAGAGACGGGGTTTTGCCATGTTAGCCAGGATGGTCTCAATCTCCTGACCTCGTGACCCGCCGCCTCGGCCTCCCGAAGTGCTGGGATTACAGGCCTGAGCCACCGTGCCTGGCCCCAGTTTTCTTTTTCTTTTTCTTTTTTTTTTTTTTTAAATGTGATTTATTAAACCTAAGTCAAAGCGTTATGGAAAATATAGAATTAAATATAGTGAGTAAGGGCATAATAATGATGATGTGTTACTGCTGCTCATAATGATAATTGTGATGATGATAATGATGATTCCTGAGGAACAGTTACATGCTGTCAAGCTGTTTAGGTTTGATGTTTTATACATTATCCATAACAACTCTTGGTGTAACTTTCTCCTGGCATCAGACATATTTGTAGACTACTTGTTTTTATTTATAGAACATAAACTATGGTTTTTTTGGTTTTGGTTTTGTTTTTTTAAAATGAGACATGTCTCATTTTATTGCCTAGGCTGCAGTGCAGTGGTGCAATCATGGCTCACTAAAGCCACAACCTCCCTGGTCCCTGTGATCCTCCCACCTCAGCCTCCCAAGTAGCTGGGACTACAGGCACTGACCAACACACTCAGCCGTTTTATTGTATTGTATTTTATTTTATTTTATTTTATGACAGAATCTTACTATGTTGCTTAGGCTGGTCTTGAACTCCTGGGCTCAAGTGATCCTCCATCCTTGGCCTCCCACTGTCCTAGGATTATAGGTGTGAGCCACCCCACTCAGCCCAAACTGGCTTTAATAGTAAGTCTATGCATAAGTACAAATCCCTTAACAATTTCGCTATAACATTTTTATTGAAAATTGTTAAAACTGCCCTTTATACACTTTCAATTAGATACAAGATGTACTAAGCATTAAATAACAGCTAAAGATTATTTTGCTGTCATTAGCTGACACCACTTTGGGTCAAAATATATCTACATCCTTAAAATCAGATTAGAATGAATCTTTTTATGTGGAAAATCAGCCCTGAAAGGCTATAATACAGGTATATCTCCTAGAGAATGACCAGATTGCAAAATAGTTAGAATTTTAGTTTTACTGACTGTTTGGATTATACCGATCTTTCATGCACATAGGACAAACAACTGAGATTTGTATGCCTACCATGGTAATTAAACAAGATATCATCATGATTCATTAGCTTGCTTTGATCATCAGTGACTCAGTACAATTTAAAAAATGAATCCAGTGGATTTTGCACCTTCTTTAGGTAAATGTTACTAGGGCTTAAGGACTGTCAAACTCCCATCTGAAAACCTCCACCATCTATTCTTTTTATTCTCCTAAGACAGGGGTGGAGAGTCATGTGCAGAGATCACACGTTGGGGAGGATTAGAGTTGGGCCTGAGGTAGGGAGACAGAGGATCTGAAGTGAGAGGGTCTCCAGTCTCCCTTTTGACTAGCAGGGCAAAGGCAGCATCCTGTGGAATACCCCAAAGGATTCTGGGCAGCAAGAGAGACCGCTGATCTCATTAATCCATTGATTCACTCATCCATTTGTTCTTCAACATGTATCTCACTGAAACCACTTAATGTATTTTCCCCTTTGTTAGGGATTTAGATTGTTTTTGACAATAAATTCAAATATTGACACTCCTGCCACTCCACCTTAAAATGAAACACTACTTCCAATTCAAGGAAAAAAAACCCAGGCTCTCAGAAAAAAGCTAAAAGCTGAAAAAAATTTTCTTTTGTTTAGAAAATGCAACTTTCCTTTGTAGGCTGACACAACTCAAAGCTACAGTAATTAATCAGCAAACGAAGTGGTATATAGGTGAGGAATTTCTATTTTGAACTTTAATAGTTACTTACATTTAAAGGGTATAACTCGCCTTATATTGGTGTCTATAAGTATTTCATTTCCAGCTGAGGTAATGAGTACATTAGAAAGGAAATGTATATAAAATGATCATAATTTAGTTGCTTTAAAAGGGCAAGTTTGGAGAATATAACAAATGAGTAGTTAGTTCTCTTAGTAGATGAGTGAATGAGCTGTAAGAACCAAAATGCGCTTAAGGTTTACTGTAGTTTCTTACTCCCATTCCTTTGATTAGAGTTAAACTACCTTGAAGTACATAATACATTCATCATTATAGAAATGAACACTGACATTCTCAGTAAACTATCGCAAGAACAGAAAACCAAACACCGCATGTTCTCACTCATAGGTGGGAATTGAACAATGAGAACACTTGGACACAGGAAGGGGAACATCACATACTGGAGTCTGTCGTGGGGTGGGGGGAGGGTGGGAAGGATAGCATTAGGAGATATACCTAATGTAAATGACGAGTTAATGGGGCAGCACACCAACGTGGCACATGTATACATATGTAACAAACCTGCACTTTGTGCACATATACCCTAGAACTTAAAGCATAATAATAAAATAAATAAATAAATAAACACTGAACTAAGTCGGGGAACCTGGGGATAAAATATAAGAGATGGTCAAAAGAAAGCAGTTCCAGCCACCACCATGCTTTAGAAAGCACGAAAGAGTGATCTCTTTTTAAAGCAGCTGCTTCTTATTTTTATTATTTTTATCAGCTTACATGTTTCAACAAACTAGGCATTGAAGAATTTCACACTTTTAAAAATATGTCATGAACAGAGAGGTTAGAAAATTGTGGAAAATACAGAGGAAATGATCAAAGATAAAGAATATGAGACTTGACATGGGTATTTGTATTTCTTGATTTTATTTTATTTTGCTTTATATCCTTTTACATAGGAGTAGAATTTGGATAGAAATATACACCTGATCTGGAGAGATGGGTTTGCTTTGGCTGAATTTTGTAACATATCTAATTAATAATAATATATCTGTGAAACCTCAGATATCAATTGGTATTAAAATTGAAGGTGCAATTTCAATGTAAATGATATTTGTGCATTCTTAGGAATGAGGTCCTTCCCAACTTCCTTTCCTTTCCCTTTTCTCCCAGATTCCCAGTGCTTTGTACTGGTTTCAAATTGTTAGCTTTTGCCCTAATAAAATCAAATTTCCAATTACCTCCTATTCCTATCCTATAAATGGCATCCTTTGATATTTCTTTCCTTGTTTTCAACAATTAAAATTACGCTGTAGATTTCTCAACCTTCTTTGGAATGTATTTCACCTGTTGTCTTGCTGGAATCACCATTCTTTGTATTTTGTTCTCCATGACAACAAGCTTGAGCATTTAAGCTGTGCTAGACCACTGATCACACTGCATCCCTTTGGGAGGAGTGATTGATTGAAACATGGGCACAAGGACCCAGGCAGGCCGGTGAGAGTCATCCAACGGACTCTCCTGCTGGAAATGGTGGGGAAAACTGTCTTCATTTTGGATCATTAGCTGTTAGCATACAAGGTTATGATTTACAGGAGTCATCTTTCTCAATGTGGCAAAAAACTTATCTGCAGCAGGAATTAAAAAAACCTGGAAGCAAAGAGAAGCGCAGATAAGCAAAACTGATAAAGACAGAGCCATGATGATATTATTTTCATGTTGATTCTATTGCTCCCTGAGACAAACATCTTTGTTACATGAACTAATAATTACTTTTTGATTTTGAGTTAGTTTGAATTTGGCTTCTGTAGTGCATATGAGTGAATGAGTTAACCCAAACCAAAGCATCTGTACTGTTAATCAAATAATTAAGCTGTAGCATGTGTAGGAATGTAAATTTATACATAATTAAGATATGTGTACAGTATATGTAAATATTATTATGATCATTTATGATACATTTATTTAATTTGCATAATATACAGTTTCAGAATTAATATTTTCAGAAATTAAATATCCTTGGAAATTTTATGGTTATTTTTATTTTCTTTAATAATTATTCTTTGGGTTATTAAACACAAATATTCACTAATTTAGTTATCTTTTAACAACCACACAGCTAATAAATATTGAAATTGGACTTGAACTCAGATGTCTTAATGCCTGTTTTAGAACCCTTCTTTGATCTAAATATCCCTTTCCTTTCAGTTACCCCTTTTCTATTCTGAATTTTTCCAAACTCTGGGCCACTCCTCTTTCACTGATATGCTGGTTGTTCTGCAATGGAAAGACTCATGATTCAGTTATGTTCCCCAACCTCCCTTCACAACTTGCTCTCCACGTACACACACATTGTTCTATGTAGAATCACCTGTGCTGTAGAAAGCGAGAATGAACAAAAAGGATGGTGAAAATGCAGATCTAGCAATGGCAAGCTCATGCCAACATAAGGCATCCTGTATGTGCAACTTACACTTGATTTACAGGTATTGAACAAGTTTAAAAAGAGTGGAATTGTGTAGAGTCATATCCTCATATGAAGCCTTGTTCTTTCCACATAGAGTCCAGGGCACTTTGTTAACAAATTAAAAAAATTTAATTATACATAACCAAAAAATAACTGATTTGCAGAAGACATAGGTTCTTGCAAGATGAATGGAGTCTGAACATATCTACCTCATCTGTTTTTATTTTCTGTTGCTTCAAAAATCAAAATGTTGTGCCAAAGCATCCACAGGCTGATCCCTGTGGATGACTGAGTGTGACAGAGAGACTAAGACCTAGGAAACATGGGATGCCTTTGTCAGCTGACTTGGACTTAAAAAAATCTTTGGCATTCTCAGTGAATAGTTTTTAGGAGGCATGGCAGTCTGGGATGGGTCCAGTCAATTTTCTCTTTTTCACTTCGGGTCAAATTTGCTTTGGGCTCTCATGGCTCTTCCAGGTTCCCCCTATTTATTTTTCACATAGCTATTTCCCTAATAAAACTCAAACACTTATTTATTTATTTATTTATTTATTTATTTAGAGACAGAGTCTCGCTGTGTCGCCCAGGCTGGAGTACAGTGGCGTGATCTCGGCTCACTGCAAACTCTGCCTCCCCAGCTCAAGCGATTTTCTTGCCTCAGACTCCTGAGTAGCTGGGATTACCGGTATGTGCCGCTGCGCCTGGTTACTTTTGTATTTTTAGTAGCGAGAGGTTTTTGCCATGGTGAGCAGGCTGGTCTCGAACTCCTGACCTCAGGTGATCTGCCAGCCTTGGCCTCTCAAAGTGCTGGGGTTACCAGCGTGAGCCACTACACCCCAGCCACCCACACACATTTAATCCCATATTAGCATTTGCTTCTAAAAGAACCTGGATTAACATAGATGCGAACAGTGGGTGCCCAGCAAATATTTGCTCCTGATTTTAACATGACTGAAAATGACAAGGTAGACCTCATCATGTATTTAGTTTTGGAGTATTGAAGTAAGAGTCGTTTATGTTTTGATTATGGCCTCTAATCTTTAATATTCTTGTTGAATTGTGTTTTGTTCCTTATTTTGAAGCAAAATACATTATATGTTCTAATACCTAAAAACTAAATTATCACATTACTTTTCGTAATATAAATGTCAGGATATACATTTCTTTCCTTAAAAAACTACAAGTGCATGTGTTCTAATTTTGTTTTATAGACATGTTAGCACTTCTCATGCTGGCAAAAATTTTGTCTGCACTTAATGCCAGCATTTCACAACACTTTTGTTATTAAAGATTTGACGGCTGTGAATTTTTGTAACTTACAGAAAATTTTACAATTAAGACTAAAGCAAGCATTATAAATATATGTTAAAAAGGCATATATTTAAATGTAATTCATATGAGAATGCAGCAGTTCATAAAGAATTGTTATTATCTTTTTAAACTGGGAACACATGATATTCCTCCATGTGCTATCATTTTAGCCTCATAGACATGTTCAATCAGAATGGTGTGATGAAATTTACACACCAGACAAAGACTTCAGATATTCTGCTGAGTTTCCTCAGAATGTAAGAAACACATTTCTTTTCTTCTTCTTGGCCTTTTCTCCTTTTTTCCCCCTGTCCTCATGGGTTTTCATCACAAGGAAAAGTCAATTTCCTTAACCAAAATTGTTCATAGCTTTGTGGACACATAACATATGCACTACAGTAAAATAGCTGAAGGCCTATGTGCTACCAAAACATGTTGCAAAAGCTCAGTGTTTTGGTTGATGGGATAGTGTCTGATAAAGAAAAAAAAAAATAACGACTTAAGCCAATATTAGCTGAAGTCACAAGTTTCTTATACTAGAGATAATAAAACCATGTCTATTAGTTTTACATGTCTTCATTATCCCATCTGTCAAAAGCTACATATTTTGCTTTTTGAGGTAGGCAGTTACAGTTCTTCTCTTTACTACAGTTGAGAGCAACTTAATCAGGTTTAGAGGCTATGAAATAATATATAATGGGGCAAGATGACTGTCTTCATCTCTTTTGTCTACTCAAAATACTGCTGCAAACATAAAGACCTGTGAAGCTTGATCAAGCAACACTTGACAAAGTATCAAATGTATATTTTGAACACACTTGACAGCAAATAAACAGGACAAAATAAGTTCCTGTAAGTTTGACTAGTGTCATTTCTTGGTGAGTATGGAAACACTGTATGGGAATCTTTAAAATGACCCTTAACCCTGGAAAAGAATTCTAATAGGATAGCAAAGCAATCTCCCAAGGAGGCTGCCATGTACAGCCAAGTACCTCTGTGGCTCAGATGGCCCCTTTTGACTCTACTCAAAAAGGTCTCATGGTTCCTTGCAGTTAATTAAAAGCTATTTAAACAAGGTAATTTTCTTCTTCCAGGATTCTGGATATTTCCTTTCAGAAATATTATAAGGGGTTGTCTCTGCAGTTTCTCGTGGGCACTTTACTCTGGACTTTCCAGGCCTTCTGTGATGAAAGTGCCTTCCTAACTGTTCGAGGCAAATCTCGTGGCAGCCTTTATGAGGCTTCCGCCTGAGTGATAAAATCCTCCTTGTTTCTAAAGAGCCACTGTTTCATTTCAGGTAGTCCCTGTGGAAAGTGAGATGCATTTCCACAAATGTGGGAGGTTGGTAATGACCACTTTTATGACCCACATAATCAAATCTCTCTTTCTCATCATGGCCTCATATTTGCTTATCCCAGGCTGAAGCCACCCAGGCCCTACCCCCACTCCCACAATTCTGTTAAATAATAAAGCTGCCCAACCAAGCTATAGACAGAGCTGTTCAGCTGTGACGTGAAAATGTTGTACTGTTAAAATAAGCTTCCCTTTTGCTTCAACAGGATACTAAGTATCTAAATTATTTTCTTTTTTCTTTTCTTTTTTTTTTTTTTTTGTGCGGCAGAGTCTCCCTTTGTTGACTAGACTAGAGTGCAGTGGCACAATCTCAGCTCAGTGGAACCTCCGCCTCTTAGTTCAAGTGATTCTCATGCCTCAGCCTCCAGAGTAGCTGGAACTACAGGTGTGCACCACCACAGCAGGCTAATTTTTGTATTTTTAGTAGAGATGGGGTTTCAATTTGTTGCCCAGGCTGGTTGCGAACTCCTGGCCTCAAGCAATCCACCAGCCTTGACCTCCCAAAGTGCTGAGATTACAGGCGTGAGCCACGGCGCCCGGCCAGTATCTAAGTTCTTTACATTTCCTTTTACTTGTCTCCACTTCAAGAAGCATAAGATAAAATTAGCCACACTAGCTAATTAAAACTCTTATTCAGCCTGACTCTGACAAACCTCATTAAGCAAGAAAAAGTGTTGTCTGGATTCCTATAAAAACAAACAAAAAATGCTCATATCTTAGCTAGCCACTGGCATGAGGAAGAGAAAGCTGACTTTTAATTCTCATTCATTTGTTTCTAACCCTCAGTCATTTATTTATTACCTCTTTCCTCTGCATTTTGCCTGTATGTGACTTGGTTTTTCATTCAGCTCTACACATTTGCACGGCAACATTTCCCGTCATACTCAGAGCAAATGTCTACTCCTTGTCACCTTTTAGGAAAAGCTTTCCAGGGAAACTTCTCTAACCAATCTAAGTCTGAAAATTTGAGAATATGCTTTCTAACAAACGGCTACATCTATATGTGTTCCAATTTTCAATTAAAAATATTTTTTAGTTTCAAAGAGGCTAACTCGTGAACAATGTTTAAGTTCTTTCCACCTAAAAGTATGTTGAGATTGTTGTATCTGCTCATTGTCTGTACAGCGTCTCTAGCTACTGACCACTGAGTGATGGGATTCTTCCAAGTTCCTTTCTCAGCTATTGTCTTTTCCTTCTTTACACGTGCTCCTCTTCCTTTTCTTTCTCTTCATATTTTTCCCTTTTTACCTCTATACTTGCTCCAGAGAAAATCTCAGATCTTCTGCATCCCTCGTTTTAATTTACATATTCTGTCAACACTACACTGACAACTCCAAACTTAGGGCTTTAATTTAAGATTCCATCAATAATGTGCAGTTTTCTTATGTTCAGGGAAAAAAAAAAAAAGGAGAAGACTGGTCAAGCTCTCTATGCTATGGAGTGGGAGGGGGACGATGGAAGGCAGGAGAATGGCTTGCTCCCAGATGTAGTTGGTAAAGTTGGATTAAGGACATTGACATTATCAGGCAAGAGAGTCATGGGTCAAGGTAGACACAAAAATCAGGATTTCAAGTGCAAAGATTAGAGGCAGTTGTATGACAGGAGATGGGGAAGCAGTAATAATCAGGACGATAGGCAGAATGATAAGACGGCCTCATGACTTCCACTCCTCAGGTGTACACATCTTGTTTAATTCGCTGAACTTTGAACTTAATGGATTGTACCTGCATGAGTAATCTGATTTAGCCTGTACTGTAGGGCAAGGTGGACTGTGAGAGAGGGAAATGAGCCAGGCCTAATCACATACCCTTTTAAAACATAGAGTTTCCTCCTGCTAATCGCAGAAGGAAAATCAGAGACAGAAAGCAGACATATGTATGTGTTCTTGCTGGCTTGAAGATTATGTAGACCACAAGACCACGGGCAAGAAATGTAGGTAACCTCTGGGGACTGAGAGCAGCACTTGGTTGACAGCAAACGTGGGGATGAGGAGTGGTCCCATAATTGCAAGGATTCTACCTACAAGAACGAGCTTGGAAACACACATTTCCACATAGCCTAACAATGAGAATTCAGCTGGGCTGACACCTTGATTTCAGTTTTATGATACTCCGAACACATAAGCCAAACTGTGCTGGAATTCTGACCTGGAGGTATGAGGGATAATGGCTATTGCTTTAAGGTGCTAAG
The DNA here is from genome assembly GCF_047675955.1 of Chlorocebus sabaeus. NCBI lineage: Eukaryota > Metazoa > Chordata > Mammalia > Primates > Cercopithecidae > Chlorocebus > Chlorocebus sabaeus. Next base: position 78,888,486 of record NC_132905.1, read on the forward strand.
TTTGTGGTAATTTTTTGCAGCAATAGAAAACTAATACACATAAAGCAGAGAGTGAAAATGGCCAACTCTCAAAAGTAGGTTTTTATGTAGTTGTAGCAGTGTCTGTGCAAAGGTAGGATGATGCTACTTAAAAGTTGAAAGCAAATTCTATTATGGAGTTTATCTACATTTTTAAGTCCTTCCTAGAAGTTTTTATGTGGCTATAGAGTCACAATCTTAAAATCAGTGTGTTTGAAAGCTACTTTCATTCTTTTGCTATCCCTTATTGGCTACACTATAATGTGCCTATGTTCAGCAGAAAAACAGACCCCAAGGATATTCACATCCTTAGCCCTGGAACCCTTGAATGTGTCATGCTCTATGACAAGGGGGAATTAATATTGCAAAGGGATTAAGATTACTAACCCATTTAAGGGAAATGTAACAGTGGTTCTCTTAAATGGGGAAGAGGGGCACGTAAGAGTCAAACGAGAGAGATGGCATTGTGAGAAAGACACCACCTGCCACTTCTGACTTTGAAGATGGAGGGGTGTCATGGGCCAATGCATTAGTCTGTTTTCATGATGCTCTGAAGAAATATCCAAGATTGGGTAATTTATAAAGGAAAGATTTTAATTGACTCATACTTTTGCATGGCTGGGGAGGTCTTAGGCAGGAGAGAGAGAAGTGCAGATCAAAGTGAGAAAAGTCCCTTATAAAAACGTTAGATCTTGTGTGAACTCACTCTCTATCACGAGAACAGCATGGGGGAACTGCCCCCATTATGTAATCACCTCTCACTCTGTCTCTCCCCCAACACATGGGAATTACAATTAGGATTAAAATTCAAGATGAGATTTGGGTGGAGACTCAGAGCCAGACCATATCATTCTGCCCCTCGCCCCTCCCAAATCTCATCTTTCTCACATTTCAAAACACACTTATGCCTTACTAACAGATCCCCAAAGTCTTAACTCCTTTCAGCATTAACTCTAAGTCTAAGTCTATAGTCTTATCTGAGACAAGGAAAGTCCCTTCTACCTATGAGCCTGTAAAACTGAAAGCAAGTAAGTTACTTCCTAGACACAATGGGGGTACAGGCATTGGGTAAATATGCCCATTCCAAATGGGAGAAATTGGCCAAAACAAAGGGACTACAGGTCCCATGCAAGTCCAAAATCCAATAGGGAAGTCATTAAACCTTAAAATTCCAAAATGATCTCCTTTGACTTCATGTCTCACATAAAAGTCATGCTGATGCAAGAGGTGGGCTCCCACAGTCATGGGTAACTCTGCTGATGTTACTTTGCAGGGTACAGTCACTGTCCTGGCTGCTTTCATAGGCTGGTGTTGAGTGCCTCGGGCATTTTTTGGCACATGGTGCAAGCTGTCAGTGGATCTATCATTGTGGGGTCTGGAGGATGGTAGCCTTCTTCTCACAGTCTCATTAGGCAGTGCTCTGGTGGGAACTCTGTGTGGGGGCTCCAACTCCACATTTCCCTTTCACACTGCCATAGTAGAAGTTCTCCATGAGGGCTCTGCCTCTGAAGCAAACTTCTGTCTGGATATCCAGCATTCCCATACATCTCCTGAAATCTAGGTGGAGGTAACAAATCTCAATTCTTGTCTTCTTTGCAACCTCAGGCCCAATACTATGTGGAAGCTACCAAGGCTTGGGGCTTTCACCCTTTGAAGCAATGGCCTTAGCCATGGATGAAGTGGCTGAGATGCAGGGCACTAAATCCTGAGGCTGCACACAGCAGAGGGGCCCTGGACTAAGCCCAGAAAATCATTTTTCCCTCCTAGGTCTTTGGCCTGTGATGGGAGGGGCTGTCCTGAAGATATCTAACATGCCTGGAGACGTTTTTCCCATTGTCATGGTGATTAGCATTTGGCTCCTAGTTGCTTATGCAAATTTCAGGAGCCAGCTTGAGTTTCTCCCAAGGAATATAGTTTTCTTTTCTACTGCATTATCAGGTTACAAATTTTCCAACCTTTTATGCCCCATCACCCTTTGAATGCTTTACTGCTTAGACATTTCTTCTGCCAGATACCCTAAATCATCTCTCTCAAGTTCAAATTTCCACAGATCTCTAGGGCAGGAGCAAAATGTCTCCAGTCTTTTTGCGAAAGCAAAGCAACAGGCACCTTTATTCCAGTTCCCAACAAGTTCTTCATCTCCATCTGAGATCAGTTCAGTCTGGACTTCATTGCCCATATCACCATCAGCATTTTGGTCAAAGACATTTAACAAGTTTCTAGGAAGTTCCAAACTTTCCCACATTTTCCTGTCTCCGTCTGAGCCTTCCAAACTGCTCCAACCTCTGCCTGTTACTCAGTTCCATAGTTGCTTCCACATTTTTGGATCTCTTTAGAGCAGCACCCCAATCCTGGTACCAATTTACTGTATTAGTTCATTGTCATGTTGCTATGAAGAAATACCCAAGACTGGATAATTTATAAAGGAAAGAAGTTTAGTCAACTCACAGTTATGCATGTGTAGGGAGGCCTTGGGAGACTTACATTCATGGCAGAAGGGGAAGCATTCTTCTTCCCATGGCTGCAGGAGAGTGAAGTGCAGAGGAATAAAAGCCCCTTATAAAACCATCAGATCTCATGAGAATGCACTCACTTTCATGAGAATAGCATGGGAAAACAGCCTCAATAATCTAATCTCCTTCCATGAGATCCTGCCCCAACATATGGGAATTACAATTTGGGTTAAAATTCAAGATGCGATTTGGGTGGGGACACAAAGCTAGACCACTTCAGCTAAGGAATATGCACAGAGTCTAGAATTTGGAAAATGCAAGGAAACATAATTTTTAGAACCTCCAGAAGGAATGCAGTCCTGCTGACACCTTGGCTTTAGACCAGTGAGACTCATTTTGGACATCTTACTTCCACAACTATAAAATAATAAATCATGTTGTTTTTAGGACCCTTACTATGCGGTAATTTCATGGCATCAGAAACCACACGGCTTTTTATTTATTTGTCGTCTTCTATGTTAACAGTATCACCACCTGTTTATCCATGCCAGTTACAAACCTCAGCATCATCTCCAAGTCTTTTCTTTCCCACATACTTTGTATAACATATGGACAAATCCAAAGGATATTCTTTCATATCACTTGTATTCATTACTTGCACTCCATTAACTACAACATTATTGGTGTAATCATTTATCATTCCTTGACTGGGCTATTGCAGTCATTTCTGCCATCATAGCTCACCCCATCTGTCGAGCTAATATCAATGCTGTTTTCTGAAGTTTTAAAATGTGATCAAAGCATGTCCCTGGGTCACAAACTAACATCAAATATAGCTTTTAAGTACATTTGTTAACCATAAGTATAATGAAATTTCTTATACTGCCTAAAAAATTGTTCAAATCTCTGAACCTTTTGGATATCTAAATGTTCATTCCTGTAAATCTTATTTTTACAACTTGAAATGTAGTGTTTCTCTTTGCTTATCAAGTAATCTGAATGGTTTTCATTATTCTTTTTTAATATAATTTTTATTTCCCATTTTTTTAATCTGGTTAAGATGACCATCATTTCCTATTCAGTGTGGAAAAAATCTATTTCTATATTTTATTCATGTGTTTCTTAAAATTCAAAGAATGACTCCTAAACATTAGCCTCACTAAATCTACAGCCTTTCCTTACTGATTCTTTTCCCCAAATAGAAAAATCATTTTCATACTGTTAGTCAGTACATGACACCAAATGCTTCTAGTCAAATATCACTGTGAAACTGTTTAACCGTGTTTAAAAATAATATTTGGGAGGCTGAGGCAGGTGGATCACGAGGTCAGGAGATCGAGACCATCCTGGCTAACATGGTGAAACCCCGTCTCTACCAAAAATACAAAAAATTAGCTGGGTGTGGTGGTGGTCACCTGTAGTCCCAGCTACTTAGGAGGCTGAGGCAGGAGAATGGCATGAACCCAGGAGGCAGAGCTTGCAGTGAGCTGAGATCATGCCACTGCACTCCAGCCTGGGCAACAGAGCAAGACTCCATCTAAAAAAAAATATATATATATATATATATATAAAAAACATTAGTTAAATTTCAACCTCCATATTTTATGTTGAGACATTAGTATATTATTCATTCTAGGCGTATGACTTTTTTCTGTAGACAAGGATTATTTTTTCACCAGTATAGATGCAATAAAACCATCATAGGACTAAAAAAGTCTTGACTCCTGGAAATGAAATACATGAACAATCTGCAGAAGATTATTATAATGTCCTTTCAGTGGTCTAGAAGTATCCCCCAACACTGACCTCCACAAATATCTTAATTCAGTTCAATGTTTTCTTTTTAAAATGATTACTCTTGGCTCCTGTAAATTCTCATGTTTTGTTTTATTAATTTATGCTGTATTTCACAAATATACCTATAATACATTGAACTGTTTCAGGTAAAAAGAACAGTCATTTCTCCTTCCATTAATTTACTTAAATCATTTGAAATTGCCAATATTTAAATAGTTTTGATTGATATTTTATGGAGTTGAATATAATATTAAGTTTAAGAATTTCATGCACCCATAATTGCAGATGCCTATTTGCCAGTCTCCCCAATTTCTTAGTTTTCACACCCTTTTTGTACATCATTGTAAAACCGAAGTTTCACTTATGTTACCTATGTACTCAAAAACTCATCACCAGCATGAGAAAATCACAAGTCAACCTCTCTTTGTCTACTCAAGTCATAACAACCTTTGAAAGTGCAAATTATGTTTTATTTCTGTTTTTAAAGGTTTACATTTACTGAGATTTACATGGTGTCTTCTCCATTTTATACCAACAGAAATATTACAGTACTATAATTCCACCTTCATACATAGGACAAATGTATTTACTAATATATGTCATGAACATATAAGAACATAATTCAAATTACATACAGTTAACTGACTAGATTAAAATATAGGGAAAAGGTAGAAATAAAACAGGGAAGGGGTCAAATCTGGACATTACTGAGATGTATTAGCCAATAAACTCTCCCTACTAAATCTAATACCAGAATTCTACGAATGGTATAAATGAATTACGAAAAGATCAATTAAACGAGTCTAAAATAATGAGATATTTCCCCCACTGAGCATAGAGTTCATGGGCTATTTAGTATATTGGAAATAAAAGCAAGGACAAAAAACTGATTTCTGTAGAAGGTTGGCAAATGTCCACAAATGAACTATTCTGATTCAGAGAAATGTACTTCAAAGAAATGTAGGTCATAGAATAAAGACATGAGGCAGGCAAACTAATATCTTATTGATCATATGGAGATAAAAGAGCCTAATGGTTACAGTCTAAAAAAACTGACCTTAATACCTCTGTCTGGTTATGATTTTGTGACATTGAGAAAGTAGCTTGACATCCGTGTCTATCCCTTAAATAAGGCGCGGTGGCTCACGCCTGTAATCCCAGCACTTTGGGAGGCCGAGGTGGGCGGATGACGAGGTCAGGAGATTGAGACCATCCTGGCTAACACGGTGAAACTCCCTCTCTACTAAAAATACAAAAAACTAGCCGGGCGAGGTGGCGGCGCCTGTAGTCCCAGCTATTCGGGAGGCTGAGGCAGGAGAATGGTGGGAACCCGGGAGGCGGAGCTTGCAGTGAGCTGAGATCCGGCCACTGCACTCCAGCCTGGGCGACAGAGCGAGACTCCATCTCAAAAAAAAAAAAAAAAAAAAAAAAAAGAGCTGCAGTAACACTCCTTCCTGCTCGCCAGGCTAAGGGAGCTACTCAGGAGGCTGAGGCAGGAGAATGGCGTGAACCCGGGAGGCAGAGTTTCCAGTGATCTGAGATCATCCCACTACACTCCAGCCTGGGTGACAGAGCAAGACTCCGTCTAAAAAACTAAATAATAAATAAATAAATAAACAAACAAACAAATAAATAAATAAATAAATAATAGTAGTGATGGGTTTCATGAAAAATCAAAAAATTTAAACTATTTACAATGATTTATATGTACATGACATATTCTTAGAAAATGTCTTCAGTTAAAAGGTAATTATGCAAATTTTAGTCATAAAATGGAAATGTAAGCTATGTTTATATATGTTCAAAGGAGTATATATACACACACATACCCTTTCAGATCAGTGTAAGTGGTCCATACACCAGCCCACCATTCACATAATACTATATAATGAAAATGTGGCGAACAAAATGAATAAATGCTGACATTAATGCATTTGGAGAGTAATGTGAATCCAGAAACTCTGAAATTAGTTCACACAAAAGCTTTTCGGGCTGAATAGCCTAAATAAATATGAAGTGCATAGTTTTCTATAGCGTGTTTCATATTTGTAATCAACATGCAATATCCCAAGGTAATGTAAATAGGATGCAGATATTAGCACACAATAGAAGCACCAGCAGCCCCTCACGTGGAGCATTTAGAAATGGATGAGAGATTTTTGTCTTCAAATCCAGTGACCTTTCAGATCTCAGATAACCAGCATTCTTGAAGTTATGGTACTCAGTTGCCCCATTAATTTCATGCAGCTCCAAACTCTGTCTAGCACTGACTGCTTTGATATCAGACAAAATCCTCAATTTACATGAATTTAAATGTGTTTAGCTATTTGGAGATTCGTCGGGGAGATTCCACACCAGAATGGGAATTAATCTAAGAAAGAATGGGTAACAAATCCACTTTAAACCATTAGAATAAATCTTACCGAAAGAGAATTACACAAAAAAGTGAACCGTAAGTGATTTAGCCAGAATGCAAGGAGCTGTTTTTTCTTTGAGGAATGTCTAGTTGCTGATGATGTGCTGGCACTCTGAGCTTCACCCACACATATTTTCCTGTCCCCGCTAGGGATTCACCTCTGAATATGCAAAATGATCATACAAGGCAAGCAAACTTGTGTGCCAAAGACCAGCTTTCTGAAGTGTGAAACGAAACTGTCTTTAACTTATGTTCTTGTTTTTGTATCTTTAGAGTCTTATAGATAAGAGGGCTTCAACCTATTAGTTATTATTGATTTGTCTTTGATTTCTTCTAATTTCTTAGAAAAAGAATTCCTGATCTGGTTTTTAAACATAATTTCTGATGTGTTTATAAAAGTTTGACTAAAACTTCAATCTTCTCAAGACACATAAAAATAAAATTGAAAGCAACTCAAATATCCTCTTTCATTACTAGTAAGAGTTACACAACTCTTTGATAGATTTTATTTGTTTTTGTGTTTTACTTTTGAGAGGGCAGCAATGGATGAAAGTAGGTTGGGCCTAATAACATATTTTTCCAAATATGATTTTTAAGAAATTGGTTTTCTGAGCTACATCATAAATCTAAAAATATTTTTATTTATGTTAGTTACTTATTCTGACTTTAGTTTGAAATCTATGAACCACATGCAGATAAAAGTATATTTAATGATGTAGAAATTAAAATGCTCATTTAAAAATGTATTCCTATTTTTCCAACTTTTCCCTTGTCAAATAAGTGATTGGAGAATTTTTCAGTATTAAGCATATTTTTGTGACGATATCAATGAATGGGGAATTCACAGATGTTATAAAAACAGAAAAAATGCTTTTTTATTCCTTCAACACTGTAAACACCAAATAGTTACAAACATTTGCCACCTGTTTCTGTTACTCTCAGCTGTCTCCCCTGCCTCCTTCCTTTTTTCTCCATTGTTTGAATGGATATTCAAAGGTTTTGAATAATTAATCACACAGAACTGTTTTAAACATGCCTTTGTCCTGAGAGGCCTTTCAAATAATTAGCCCCTTTGCAAGTGTTCAAAGATGTAGCACACTACGCCAAAATCATAATGTCTCCAAATTCTTTGCTTCTTTTAGCTTATATATAATAACCTAATGTTTCTTTATTCCCAGTTGTTGAATAAAACATAGACAGAAGATGGCACTATTTCTTCATTGTTTAAAAAGGTATATATCAGCAAGTAATCTCCCCACTTTAAGTGAAAAATAAAATTTTAAAAGCTACCTGCAAGGAAAACACACAGGTTTATTAGAAAATGGAGGTAAGACTACATGGCATAAGGCATAATTTATTTGAATACTAGGATAGAAAGTAATTTAAAATTAAGCATGGAAAATGAAATAGTAATATAATATACTAACTCTCCAACGAAATTATAGAAAAAGAATGCAGTATTTGTTATATAAGAAAAAATATCACTGTCATAGGTGAGATGAAGAGACTGGCATGGTGCCAACAATCTCTTTGGAGTTTGTGTCCCATATTAGCTATTATGACTAATAAGACCCTGGACAAGTTATTTTTCTTGCAATCAAAATGGAGGTAATAAATACCTATTTTGTTTTCAGGATTAAGTAAAAATATAATAAGTGTTCAACTGATAACTATTGTTTTACCATACTAGAACATAAACTTTGTGTGGGGCAAAGACAAATTTTTGTGTTTTATCACAATATTATCAACATTTAGCACAATGTTTGACAATTAGTAGACATATGGAAATTGCACTTAAGGAGTTGATATCTAAAAGATATAAGAGACTCAACTCAATAGCAAGGAAACAAACAAACAAAACCAAAAAAATCCCAATTAAAAAATAGGCAAAGGACCTGCAGCACATTTAAAAAAATAAGATAAATGGCCAGCAAGTATATGACAAAAATGTGCACAATCACTAATCATCAAGGAAATGCTAATTAAAGCCACAATGAGATATCGCTTCATACTTTGTTATAATGGCTACTATCAAAAAGATAAGAGATAGCAAGTGTTGAAGATGGTGTGGAAATAAAAGGAATCCTTGTATACTGTTGGTGGAAATGTAAACTAGTACAGCCATTATGGAAAACAGTATGGAGTTTTGCAAAAAATTAAAAGTAGAACCATCATATGATCCAGCAATTCTACTTCTGGGTATAAAGTATAAGGGAATGAAATCTGTATGTCAAAAGTAAATGTGCACTATCACATTCATTGCAACACTATTCACAATCGCAAAGCTCTGGGTTCAACCTAAGTGTCCGTCATCAGATGAATAGTTAATATAGAGTATATAGACAACAGAATACTATTCAACCTTTAAAAAGGAGGAAATCCTGTCCTTTGGGACAACAGAGATGAACCTGGAGGACATTATGCTAAGTAAATTAAGCTAGGCACAGAAAGGCGAATACCATATGATCTCACTTACATGTGATGTCTAAAAAATTAGAACTGAAAGGAGAGAGTAGAATGGGGCCAGGAATGGAGTTGAAGGAATTAAGAGAATGTTGATGAAAGGATACAAAATTTCAGCTAGACAGAAAGAGTAAGTTCGATATCTACTGTACAACATGTTGATTATTGTTAATCATAATGCATTTAACTGTGCACCTCCACACTGCTAAGAGAGTAAACTTTATATATTCTCATCACAAAAATATGATAAGTATGTGAGGTAATGTATTATTTAGATTGATTTAGTCATTCCACAGTGTTCAACATCATATGAAAACATCCTATTGTACATTATTAATATTTGTATTTTGTATTTGTAAAAATATTAAAAATTAACAAATGCACATGGTAAGTTAATAAACCAACAGTTTCTCCCAAGAGCCAGTAGAATTAAAAACTACATGTTATTACATCATCTGAAAAACTTTACATAAACTGGAATTTCTAATTTTCCTAATAAAGTTTATCAGTCTAGCAAATATTTAACCAGAAAAAAAGTTGCATAAGTATTAAAACAAACAGAACTTAAATCGATTGTGTATTTGCTTTAAATGGCTCTCAGAGAAGCCATTAGTGTTAAAATGAAGTTCTTAGAAGCAGTTTATGAATAATAACAATAACAAGGAATCTTAAAAGGTAGATGTTATCTTACTCATCTTTATAATTACAACTTAACACTATTACACAAAATAGATGATTATGTCTGAAAATAAAACAAGGGAAAAAGTTTTGTCCCTGTCAGATTGCCCATATTTACAAACTCAAGACAAGTTATTGAATCCAATCTACACTGATTAAACATGTGTATTTGAAATCATCCCATGTAAAAATGAGAACTCACCGTTTTAGTCTCAAGTCGAGTGCAAGCTTCAATCTTAAAAACAAAAATTGCAAATACATGTTTACAAAGGATATTGAGTAAACATCAATTTTCTCTAGTTGGGCGTATATCTAGCCTTTATTTCCCTAGTCTCTCTTGCCATTAGGTTTGGCTATATGACTAGTTTTAGACAATGGAATGTGGATTGCAGTCATATGTGTTATTATTGTATGATGATTTTTAAGAAATAGTTGTGTTCCACAGTGGAGTACCAAGGGCACGGTGGTGGTTGAGCTCCATCTAGTAGGGAGAAATATTTTATCACTGTTATGTTTAGAATTGCCATTGAAAAGCCTTTCTCATTATTTCCACTAGCAAAATGCTAATAGAAGAAAAAAGGCAGGGGAGCCTTAATAACAGAAAATTAGAAGATAGAAAAAAATCCAGTTACCTGGATTGTAGAGGTAATTGTAAATCAGGAAAACAAGATTTAGACAGGTGAGTGAAAAATACACTTTTTTCATGTTTGAACATTATAGGTGGTTGGATCCGTTTTGCCTAGCAGTTCCCATTACCCAAACCAAGGCCGTAAGGAAATAGTGACATGACACCCAGAAAATGTACACAACGTATTACTTACCATAGCCTTTTTAAAACCAGTTTCTCTGCAGCTTCATATTTCTAATTATATGTTCCTGCTTTTCACTGTCTTTACTAAGTAAGGTGTTTATTGGCTGGAAAATAATCTGGTATTATTATATGTTTCTCTGACCTTCAGCTAGCTAAAAGAAGGAACGTTTGCTTATTTGACTTCAACTAGTAAGAACTTTATCAAGAAGGAAGATGAAACATTTTTGTCCAGCTGATTAGCAATATATATAGTGGGCATATAATTTCATATAAATACTTTCATTCTTAAATAAACAATACAAATATTAAAGACTGCATACTGCTAAAGTTTTACTGTGTTTTACACAAATACATCTATTTTTATATCTCTCTGATGGATAGGTCCATCTCTTAAGTGCTTCTTAGGTTTATTTCATTTTTAATGTCAACCTTAATGAAGGAGTTAGGCACAGGAAAATGCTGCATGAAATTAAATTGATAGTAGCTACTTCTACCTTCCGTGTATGTGATGGTGGTGGTGGTTGGGGAGAGGGGTGGCTGTAGGGAATGACATTATTCATCTCAGTGGGAAGAAATCCTGTATTGCTATTGCCTTTCAGTACAGAACATTAGTATACGTGAGAAGGAAGAATTAGAAATTCCCAAGTCACTGCTAATTGTTTACAGCTGAAGAGTAGAAGCTGGAGTGAATGATTCATAGCAAAACGTATTAATTAGTCTTGGATAGTGAAGAAAGGAAGGAAAACCACGAGCAAGCAGGGAGTACAAAGTGATATGCTTTGCATAATAAAGTTAGTGAAAATGAGATGTAGCAGAGGAGCAAAAGGCGCATGCAATTTCTAAAAGGAGAGGAGCTGTATAAACCGAAATAAACTTTAATATTATATTATAAATAATGATTTTTGAATGCAATTTTTTTGGGAGAAAAGAAGCTGTTTATTCCACCTTTGTCTCTCTCCATCCCCATGCCATTTTCTTTCTCTATTACTTTTTAAATTTCAGTTTAAAACATATACTGATAAAAAATTATACATTCAAAGTGTACAATGTAATTTTTTGATATATGTGTACATTGTGTAGTGATTACCACTGTCAAATTAATTAACATATCCACCACTACCTGTAGTTACCATTGGTGCATATATGTATGTGGGGGGGATGGTAAGAGCACTTACGATCTACTTTCTTTGCAAAGTTTAAGTAAACAATGCAGGATTATTAACTATAGTTATCACGTTGTACATGTCAGAACTTGAATACAAAGGTGGGAAATAGAAGCTCGGATGACTAAGGGCAGGAAAAGATAGATGTTCTAGCTCAAGAAGTGAGAAATAACCTGTCCTTTTTTTGCCTTTTTATTCTATTTCTCCTTCAACAGATTGGATGATGCCTGCCCACACTGATGAGAGTGGATATTTTTAAACTCAGTCTATTATTTTAAATGCTAATCTTTTTTGGAAACACACCCACAGACATACACAGAAATAATATTTTGCCATCTATCTGGGCATCCCCTAACCTAGTCAACTTAACACATACAATTAACAATCACGCTTGGTACCCTACAGAATCAGGCAACACTACTATTCCCTCTATACACTATAATATAAAAATGTTTAAATAATAGAACCTTCTGGACAATAACAAAACTAAATGCATTCTCTAAGAGGCTGCAAAGCTTCTACAATGCCATCAAATCCCTTATCTGCTGAGAGTTTGTTATCTCCATCAAATGAGATTTTGCAGAAGGTTTTGATTTTTTTTTTTTTTTTTTTTTTTGGTAGAGCTACCAATTTTTAGAAATTTGTCACGACAATCCCTTAGAGTGATACTTTGGTACTCTAGGTCCCTACCTTCTTGGAAGAATAGTTGCACTTTTTTTTTTTTTTTTTTTGACACAGGGTTTTACTCAGTCACCCAGCCTGGAGTGCAGTGACACCATCATGGCTCATTACAGCCCCGACCTCCCGGGCTCAAGAGATCCTCCTGCCTCAGCCTCCTGAGTAGCTGGAATTGCAGGTGTGCACCATCACATCAGCTAATTTTTAAAATTTTTTTGTAAAGGTGGGGTTTTGCCATGTTGCCCAGGCTGGTCTGGAACTCTTGGGCTCAAGCAGTCCTCCCTGCTTCTGCCTTCCAAAGTTTTGGGACTACAGGCATGAGCTACAGCTCTTGGCCAACAGTGGCATCTTATGTTTTAGTTTATATTATCTGAATGCTGAGATCTTTTGCCTTGTCTGAAACTTAGTTTGCACAGAAAGAATGTCCTTAGGAGCTGCAGAGAAAAGGAAAGAGGCAGCAGAATGTACGTGGGAAAGACTTGGTTCTTTTTAAGACATCTGTCTTATCTTTGCTCTGTCTAGTCTGTCTATTTCAATATCTACATAACTGGGCACAACACCAAATTCAAACTTTCAGTGAGGACTCTTACAAATCAATTTTAAAGTATCTCTTTGCCTCCACATATTTTTTTCTATCCATATTGGGACTGTTTACCAGGTCATTTAATATTTGTACATTCTGAAAATACATGTAGATCGGATTCTTTTCCAAGAAAACAACACGTTTGAATTTCTTAATAGGGAAAGCATGGATATAATTTTATTTCCTTCCTAGAAATACATATATTATGGGATTAATATGTATAGTATAATTTTGATTCTAAATATTCATCCATACTCATTTTATATTATTCTTTAAAAACCCTTCCTTGTGTGGTTCACTTACTGAATATATTATTTCAGTAAAGGTAATAGTACATGTTATGAAATTCAATCATTTATATTTTATTAATATTTGACATAGTAAAAATTAAATGTTTAAACTTGCATTGTTGGTGAAAGTTAATGTGTCTATAATAGTCACTAAACTGACTACTAAATAAAGTAATATAAAGACATTTTACTCTTTGGCTGTTTTAAATAAATTCTCAGTTGGTGCAATCAAGTCTTATACATTTATCACCTAGTCAACCGTGTCTTTATCAATTTATCAGAAACTACCCATGACCACTGGCTTATTTGTGGTGTCTTGTTCATTAAAAAACAGATTTACTAATTAATTCAATATAAATGTATTAACCCCTTACTGCCTACTCCATGGTAGATACTGTACCAGGTCATAGAGATAACTTAATCATATATGTTCTTTCAGTTGAGAGATGTGTCAGTTCATCAAATGATGAAATTGGAACAATTAAATATCAGATATGGCAATTGCTACAATGATGAGTGTTTGACAAACCATGGTTAAAATAAAGGTATTTAACTTAAAGATACTTTGCAATGATTAATCATTAAACACTTATATGAAGAAAGCATAGGCATTACTTAGATGAAATGGGAAAGACATAAGAACAACAGGCATGTGCAAAGGCTCTATAAATAAGATCCATCGAAATTTGATGCAGTGGTTGACATGGAGAGACCTGGAGATAGTGTGGTGAGAGGTAGCCGGGATCAGTGAGTGCAGGCTCTTATAGACTGTTTACTAATGTGATCCCTATTTTAGATCTGGCATGCCAGTAGAGGGTTTTTACCAGAAAAGTTACATTTTCAGATAGGAAGCAGGTCAGCATGCACAAATGATAGTGGTTGCTAGGAAACTATTGTAATATTCCAAACGAGAAAGTTTGAATGAGTGTGGTGTTCATGCAGATGAACTAAAGTTAGGAAGATTAGATAGATATTTAGGGACTAAAATAAACCAGACTTTTTGGTTTGCCAGAGATGTAATTTGGAGGCAACCATTTATTAAAAAACACAATTCCATTGCCCTTGTACTCTCATGATGATTGAGCCTCTCCACTTAACCTTCTAAAAAGATATCACAAGCATTTCCCCTTGGCAATGAAATGCGCAGAGTGGAAACGCCACTGAATTTTGTTACTCAGTAGGGTAAATGCATTCATATATATATGGTTATAAATAAAGACACTGCTTAAAAACAGTGACAGAGGCACCCACCACCTTATGAAGAAGAAGAGGTGACTTGGAGGAATGATTAGTGTTGAAAGGAAAGCTAAATCAGGCACTCCTGTCAAACTCCCTTTTGTTTTAAATGACGATGCAGTAATTTACAATTACAAATCTCTCTTAGGAAAAATCACTTGTTGCATAGATAGCTCTTTCTCATTGTAAAACTATGCAGAGGAGGTGATTTGTGTTTGTTCCCTTTTTTTTTTTTCTAAATTACTTTTTCGAGATCTTACACAGGATTGTTATTCCCTTATTTACCTACCCTAAAGACTGTCAAAAATTCTGAAGTTTTCTCCCTTCCTGACAGATGGGAACCTGTTACCTCTTTGGGTATTCATAGTGCAGAAAGCAGAGTAGTGGTTGCATCAAATGGATGGTAATAAAATGAAAGTTGTTTGAAGAAACTTCCTGAAGCAAAGCAAATACTCTACTTCTTGTTTTAGTTGACAGTTACAGGGTGCATGCCAGTCAAAATTCATCAAACTGAATACTTAACATTTGGGCAGTTTTTGTATGTTCTATTTGATTCAGTTAAAATAAATAAGATTATTCAAAAATGGATAAAGTAACTATTTCTTCAGTTCTTTGCATGTTTGAAGGTAAGACATAATAAAAGATTGAACTACATGAGTGAAAATAGGAGACAGTGGCCATGATAACTTTGAACAGAGAGAACTAAAAAGAGACCTGCTGATGTTTAAGGTATTTAAATTCTATTACTTTCTGAAAGGGGATTAAGTAGTCTTTCTAGCTTCAAAAGTAAACTAAGAACAAGAGATAAAATTAATAGAAGTGGAAGGAGGTTAGGCTTTAGGGAAATCTCTAAAATACTTTTCTTTCTTGACAGCAGTAGGCTGAGGTAGGATGCCTCTACAGTGCATGTTTTAAGATAAAGAGTGCCCAGGTATATTAGGAGACATTTCTACAGGTAATGGGATTTGGTGAAAAGGACTTTGAGACATTTGCCAACTTGAAGATTTTAGGATTCTAAAATTTATATTTCAACATATCAAAAATTATTATGCCTTATTTACCCATAGCATCGCTATTCTTGTAAGAATCTGAAAGCTGTGTTTAACATACCGTTCATCATACCTCACTGTCTATCACATTTAACACATGTGCTATCAACTTTAAAGTAGTGCTTTTATAAACCTGTATAGAATGAGGAGTGTTTTATAACCGGGTGCATTTTAATTTTATGAGACTATTTTAGTCTTGTTCTATGGCTTATTTCTTATTTCAAATTCTATACCTTATAAATTTTACAAAGAAATGGAACTAAAACATTTGTTTCTCATTTACTGTCTGAAGCAACATGAAATTAACACACACACACACACACACACACACACACACACAATACTAACATTTTGGTCTCTGGTAAAATCATCCTCTAAAAATATCCCCGATTGGTGAAATAAAATAAACTGTTTGATCTGGTGAATGAATACCCTGATTTAGTCTCCCGTTAAGGAGACTCGGTCCGTGAAACATGAAAATGATCCAATACACTTGTTAGCAGATTTTGGGATTTCCTGGACTATAAAATTTTAATAAATGTATAAGTAAATATATGCATAACTGCATAATGCATAAATAAATATTTTGAGGGAGGACTGACCTAAGATTGTCAAATGTTTGACAATATGTCTGTATTTTAATACTATAGAAAACAAATAAAAAGTAATATTACTATCAGGCTGTAGAAAAAAGGGGGAACCTTTAGCGACACCCAAAAGTTAAAGTCAGGAAATGGTATTCATAACATTTACTGGTATGGTCCAATGAACCGACCAGTCAGAACAGATATTGGCTGGTATGACTTACTGGTTTATACTCACACCTCACTTGGATGATCAGAAGGTTGAAATTAAAGCAAAATGAACTAGTTAATTAAGTGTATTTTGTTACATAAGAAATAATCACATTGTCCTTATGTTCCCTTGTTGTCTTGGATTATTAAAAAAAATTGTTACACACAAAAAGTGTCCTTAGAGAAAAAAATATGGAAAATGTTAACCTCAAATATCATTTCAAAAATGAGCCCCTAGGGCAGCATCATGAAAAGGGTATAGGTGAATTTCACATGACAATGGACCCCAAGAATTAAATGCAATATATGTGATGGTTCTCTCAGACCTGTAGGGGAAGGACATGAATTCTGAGGACTGTCTTAAAAAATGAATAGAGGCTATTCCAGCTTGCAAAATAAATGTAAAGCGGAATACTTGGTTCTAGCCCTTAAGGAGTTTTCAGTCTAGCTACAGAGACATGATGAATGTATATAAAATCACCAGAAATACAGAGTGATGCATCTTCGTGTATGAGACAGTTGCATTGCTTAGGTGCATACCGAAGAAGATAATTCAGGGGAAAAGACTGATTACATGGAAGCCAATTTAATCTGGAAATAGTTTTCAAGTGCAATGGATTCTATTTATATTTTGATATCTATAACAATTTTAAGCATGCTCATGGCATAACCAGCAAGGCATATAGCACTATATATTTAGACATCAGATTCTTCGTTTAAAGTGTGAGAATGGACTAATCTGGGCGAGAAATAGCCATATGTGCATCCCTGCTTTGTGCTCCACAGGAAGTCTACAGCTTCCTATGTATAATTAGATGAGCCTGTAATTTGACATGCTAACTCTGTTCCCAAAATACTCTGTTAAAGATACTGTAGGCTGATTAATTTCCAGTATTCTCTGACGTCACATTTAGAAATTGGAGGGCATATAGATTGCGGTAGGCCCCCACAGGTATTCTGCTCCTAATTCCTGGAATTGTGGTTGTTGCTTTTTATGGCAAAAAAGAAAAAACAAAACACCTTTGTGAATATGATTAAGGAAAGGATTTTGAGAACAGGGGATTATTGTGTTGTCTGGGTGAGCCCTAAATCTAATCACAAGTGTCCATCTAATCACAACTCCATATAAGAGGGAGTCAGAACAGTATTGGAACACAGTAGATGAAAGAGGCCATGTGAAGGAGGCAGCAGGGATTGGAGCGACGGGCCCATGAGCTAAATAATGCCAGATGCCCCTATAAGCTGGCAAAGCATGGATTATCCCCTGGAGCCTCTAGAAAAAAATATATTAGTTACTGCTGACACTTCTGTGTTAGTACCTAAGTTCTCATTCTGGACACAGAACCTCTAGAACTATGAGATAAATTTACATCGTTTTAGGCCACAGAGTTTTTGTAATTTGTTATAGCCATAACAAGAAACTAATACATAAATAAAAACATTTTTTCTTACACCCTCCCTGATATTATATTTAAGTAAGTTTGCTCTCAGCGTCTTCCAAATTGGCAGCTTGGTCAGGTGCAGTGGCTCATGCCTGTAATCCAGCGCTTTGGGAGGCTAAGGCAGGCAGATCACCTGAGGTCAGGAGTTCGAGACCAGCCTGGCCAACACCATGAAACTCCGTCTCTACTAAAAATACAAAAATTGGTCGGTCATGATGGCAGGAGCCTGTAATCCCAGCCACTTGGGAGGCTGAGAATTGCCTGAATCCAGGAGGCAGAGGTTGCAGTGAGCCGAGAGTGCGCCGTTGCATTCTAGCCTGGGCAACAAGAGCGAACTCCAACTCAAAAAAAAAAAAAAAAAAAAAAAAGAAAGGCAGCTTGCGTGAGTCTCTGCCTTTATCAGCCTGATTTTGTTGTCGTATTCCTCTTTTCTGTTTCAGTGGTATCATCCCCAGTGCCAACTCCCTTACATCAAAGGTGAAACCATATTTAGCATTCTTTCAGCAACAGTTTATCTGAAGTGAATTAAACAGATTGAATTATTTTATCCCTTCTTGGGCTCTTCATAGCTCATGAATTTCCTCATAAGATAGACCTGTTTGACAATATGTTTTTTCTTTCAATCAAATAATTTAATCAGTCATAAAATGTCATTTAATGAGACCATTTACATTCTCTTCAGGGTTTAAATGTAAGCAGTACATTTCAAATATACATATATATACACACAAACACACATGTATTAATATGTATATGGTAACTTTTTATTAATTATAAAAGCATAGACATGAAATTGTACCATTTAAAAAGTTCCAAGGGCTTGGATTTATTGCTAGAGGAAAAAAAAAATGAAAAAAAAAAAAGTTCCAAGCCATTATTTTTAGGTTAGATCTCACACATCCCTTTACTGGACTACCCGTTTTCATACGTTCTCTACTGGGGTGGTAATTAGGGCATAGAGCGGTATCAGAAATGGGAGAATTGGAATCTCAGTGACATGAAAGATGTGTCATGAATATATTAGTAGTTAAAGTTTTTTGTTTTGTTTTGGGAGTTTGGGGAGGGAAGTCAAACCAGAATGGTGTTGGACTCTTTTTATGGCTTTACCTTTATCTACTCAAAATTCATATGATGAAGTCCTAACCCCCACAACTGCAGAATGTGACTATATTTGACCATATTTAGAGAGCAGATCTTTGCAGAGGTAATTAAGTTAAAATGAGGTCATAGTGGTAGACTCCAATCCAATATGCCTGGTGTACTTATAAGAAGAGAAAATTTGGAGACAAACATGTACAGAGAGTTGAGCCAGTAAAGACAGAGAGACAGAATGGCCATCTTAAACCAAGGAGACAAACCTTAGAGTATACCAATCCTTCCTTGATCTCAAACTTCTAGCCTCCAGAATTGTGAGAAAACAAATTTGTGTTAAGCCTATTTGTGGTAATTTATTGCAACAGCACTAGTAAACTAATACAGAATCAGACTATATTATTTACTGGAATAGTTAAATTAAAAATAAAATTAAAAGTGAGTTCCTCCGTCATCGCTTTAATTAAAAAAAAATCACAAACATATGAGCATTATGGTGCATGGCAATAAAATATTTAACTAATTTATATGAAATTTATTGAGCTTCAGAAATATTTTATACACTGTATTTTTTATATATATATATTTGTGATATATACAGGTGACCCCTGTCTCAAATTTATGGTGTTTATTTCTCTTTCGGTTAATTCATATTGTTTTATTGTTTTTGAGTCACTATATTTACATTCATGTAAGGTTGTCCTGGAGTATTTTTTCATCCATGCAAAAATACATTTAATAAAAATATGTTTTTTTCTTTGTCTATTTCCATGTATTGGCAAAATGTTTGAGAGCATTTTAAAATTAAGTTGTTCAATATGTGTTACTGATGAAGAAAAATAAAAAGTCAAGAGAAGGAAATATAAATGTCATACTTTTTTGTTATAAAGATTGGAAGCATTTTTAAAAAGTTAATCACACAATGTTGGAAAATATTTAATCCAAAAATTTTCAGGTTGTTACTAATGAAGAATGCATGATTTCTTGTTATTATGATGATCATTATGAAAAATTTAATGTATCATTGATTACTTTCAAGGAAGAATAAAACCATATGATATGCTAAGTTTAAAATAATGTTTTCTTTTTTTTTAAATTATTGGTAGCCAGGAAAGCTGTAATATAAATATAGTTAATTTTAAGCATCCAAAATCTGTATCAAGTACTTACAATATTTTCAAAGAAATCTAGAAACAAGTACATGGAAATATTGAAGTTATGTTCTTATTCAAGGAACAAAATAATACAATAGGAAGAAATACTTGGGTGACATTTCAACGCCTTATTTATAGCATTTTGCAATGTCTATGTGAGTTTTCAAAATTTTATGATTTTTTTCCACATTCCCATATTCCTGAATAAGCAGTAGGATTTTTAGCAGATGTTGAATTATTTTTGTTGTTACTAATCTTGTTGTTAGGATTTCAATATTAGCAGCTGTAGCATATTTTTTTATTGTGTGCATTAAGTGTAACCTCTACATTATTAATATTTTCCTTTACATTCCAGAAGTTCTGAAGTTTACAAATCAGAAGATTCTTGCATTTCAGCTCCATCTAAATAGGGTATGATATTCTTTAAGTTTACAGGAGATAATAGGAAAAACATTGAAATCCAGTTTTTAAAATAACACTTCTGCCAATTACAGTATGTCTATAGCATTTATTCTAAATTTGTGGGTGAATATGCTATATTTCATTAGTGAAACAGTGTACCATGTACTCTTTGTCAAATTTATTTAATTTTTAATCAAAGTTTTTATTTTGTGTGGGCTTGCATGCAGTTACCATAAATATTGCATAGAGATCTTATCTAGCCTTTACTTTCTCCCAATATGATATTGTGCACAACATCACAATCAGGCAATTGAGTTTAATATAATCCACCTAACTTATTTAAATTTCCCCAATTTTACATTTATTTATGTGCTTCTGTATTTAGCTCATCATAATTTTATCACATGTGTAGATTTAAAGTAGCTATCACCGCATTCAAGATACAGAAGAGTCTCATTATCTCAAGGGTCTTGGTTTTGTCGTTTTAGAATCACACCTAATTTTCTCCCATCCTTCACATTCCTCCAAATTACTCTTGTGCTCTCCATTTCTATAATTTTGTGATTTCAAGAATATATGGGGTCAGCATGCTTGTTAGCGGGCAGGGACTCTCACAGGTCCCGTGCTGTGAGCCATGGGGGCTAGGGTTGAATGGCAGCCAGTCAGGTTAGTGGCACATCCAAGGAAGAATTGGATGGTGACAGAAGTCACAAAAGTTTCCTCAAGAAACGAACCATAACCAATGGAAAGATGAAAGAAAACTATCATTTTAATGTTAGCAGGATATTTGGATGTCCTTGGCCTCTACTTAAAAAGACTTTAACTCCGGACAGCAATAGACGTGTTTAAAAGTAGCTTAGAATAAAGAAAACATAATATTCTAATGTTGGAAGTATATTTTCTGTATGAAGTAAAATGTAACCCTTAATATTTATTTTGTAAAGAAGGTGTTTTAAGAAGTAACATGTATAGGTGCTTTGCCAATTCAGTTCTTTCTCCAAAAGTGGGTAGATATATTCTTCATGTACAAATATATTTTATGTTTCAATTGCTTTGTGGAACATAATCATGACAGGTCTACTTTGTAATTGAATAACTTGTTCATGAATCACTTTAAAAATTTGTAGCCAGCAAGTTATATTAATTCGAACTTGTGTTAAATAATACTTAGGACTTTAGGCTCTCTTGAAAAAAGAAATATTCTCCTTACTGACCAGCAAGTTTCAAATCTAGTTTCTCCCCTTGGACACAATGCAGAGTGAGTGCCCTGAGGAGGGAAGAGAGTAACACTATTCATGCAGGATGTGTAAAGAAGCAGTTCATGGGCTACTCTTAATGAAATTTCAGAAGAACTGTACTTACCATAGGCTCTGTTGCAGAAAAAACATCACTGTGGGATTTAATAACATCAGAAGTTAGTAATAGAAGAAACATTATGAGAAAATAAAAAATAAATAAAATCTTCCACTCCATAAAGTGTACCCTGCCAACTGAAATCACTAGCTTATTCTATATGAAATTTCAGTATAGGGAGAAAAAGGCACATAAAATTATTATTATTTTTGAGCTTTTAAAAATGAGTAGATTGTCATCTTCTCTTTACCTGATAAGACCTGCATTCAGGGATCAGTTCTTCTGCAAATGATTATGGCTTCTGAAACGATCAAAAGGCTGTTTTATCCACTGTGCTTTAGGTGTTAGACTAAAACTGCTGACCGACAGTAGGCTAGTGGGAATGGAAAGACGGAGTTTTCAATTATAAATTAGTGAAAATTATTGTGGTATAGTGGATACACTTTTCTATGTAGAGTATTGTTATGGTGGGAAATTTATAGTCTCTGGTGAAAATGTAACACCTACTTACAGTGTTTCTCCCATCAAAAGACAACAAAATAAATGCCCTATAAGTGGAACAATGAACATAAGTTTGGAACAAACATTTAAACAGAAGCTAAAAAAATTATCATAAGGTTTAAAAGCTATAAACATCCAAACATATTACAAAGGAAGATTTTTAAAGGTTTAAAAATCAAGATAGGAGTAAATAAAACTACATAATGGATGTAAGCAGTAAAATATACCCTGTTTTATTTTTGTAAGCTTTTGTATGGATGGAAGAGATGAAGAAGGAATTCATAACATCTCAGTGTATGAAAAAGGATGAAGGCAATTTCCTACAGTGGTTTTGTATGAGACATGGTTTCTCCATGAAAAGTTTGGGTGCTTTTGAAATCATATTGTAGTAAAATATTTGCTTTAAGCCAATCTGTTCATTTTAATTCATACCTAATGAGGACATCCCAATGTATTGCATGGTTATTTTCCTGCACTCTTGTACGTGTATGGGGATGAGGAAAACTCTTGAGAGAATATAACCAGAACTCTTATCAATTACCAGTAACCCCATTTAGGAGAAGAAAAACTCCTCTGACTACTATCAATTATTTAGACTTATGCTAATCATCGATGCACATATGATAAGTATTTTACTATTCCAGAAAAGGAGGAGATCAGTAGAGATTAGAACTTTCAGGGAAGCCATCATAGACAGTGGATATGATAGAGCAGGCAAAAATTATATTATCACAAAAATAAGGCAAGAGTGAAAACACAAACATGGAAAAAAAAATTGAAGAGTCTAGCCTTATCATTTCATTCCGTCCATTAAATCTGTGATTTAGGTAGTTACAAAGCATAGGGTTGTAAAGACCAATTATGTAACTTGTAAAGAAGGTACCTACTTCCGCTTCCTCAATGATTGTAAGTTTCCCAAGGCCTCCCCAGCCATGTGGAACTGTGAGTCAATTAATCGTCTTTCCTTCATAAACTACTCAGTCTCACTAGTTCTTTATAGTGGTGTGAAAACGGACTAACACAGGTCATATGGCTTTTCCCCAGTTAATTAGTATTGACTATTATGTTGCTTGTCATAGATAAAGGTGTAAGATAAGACTGTTATATAAATAATCAGATGCCATGCTGTACTCATGAAATATAGAAGAAATACAAATTATTTTGAAGATTAATGTAACTTCACAGGTTTATTTTATTTGACTGAACTATTGTGTTCTTTTGTTATTAATATTCAAAAGAAACAAGGGAGAATTCATCCAAGAGAGTTCATAAACCTGATGCTTTTAGTCCTCTATGTTTCTCAGAACTGTTTCAAAATAAAACAAATTTACTATGCAGGTAAAATCAAATTGTAGAAGGAAAATATAGGAGACAATAGGGTTAAGAACAAAAACACAGTTTCAAGTACTACTTCATATTGGTGAGAGCTTTAAAAGTAGAGGACGAACTGTTTTTCAAATATGCTTCCTGCTGTTATGATACACCCTGGGGGGATCCACGGGTCTTACAGATATCTTGGGAAATGGTTGAAAGCTCTTTACCTACTTTAATCTACAGACTCTACAGACTGTGTATTACTTAAATAATATGGTAGCTTTGATTTTGCTATTGTAACTGCATGATTTGATAGAAAAAAGAAAAAATAGTTTGTACTCTAAAATCTTAGATGGTGTGGTTTGACAAATTTCTGGTGTAAGTTTCTGCTTATTTCTTACTTGCTATGCACAATGGCTCTGTCTTGATTATAGGTTATATTCTAAGTAAATTGCTGGATTTGATTGTGTATTAGAAGCTTGTTCAATTTCAGGGTAACCAGTGTTTATACTAATTAATGACTAGCTTGCTTTAATCAGGAAGAGAATGCTGATGATTCTAGGAAGGGGAAATTGAAAACAACTGATGGTTCTATTATTTTCTCAACTTGATTAGAAGGACATTGGTTAATTCAAGTGTTATTATAAATTATTGAGAAATGAATTTGTTGTAGAAAACAAAAGAAGAAGAAAAACAGACATAAATGAAAAGTAAATATTTTCTCTCTTTCTCTCATATTTTCCTTTTAAATTGAAGTTATTTAATTTTTTATTTTTTTCTTAAATATGGAAAGGTCTGGGGCACTGGTAAGGTAGAGTACAAGAATTATGCTTTTATCGCCTATAAAAACAAAGTCACGTAGAAGTGACCACTCCACATACTGATTTTCCTAATAAAGGATTTTTTAAAAGCCTATGTGGAGAATCCACAGAAACAAAGGACAAGAGCTTGTGTTAGCACACAACTTTCTTTATTGCTCTCAAAGAGATGCCAAAATTACAGCTATCCTCAATTAGTGCTCCTCTGATGCTTTTGAAGAAGCATAAGAAAAATACATAAGCCATGACCATGAAAGGGACTACAAAACAGGTAATGGATTAAAATAAAATTAAATCATCCTAATGTTCTAGAAAATTATCCAAAAATTCTAAGGATTCTTTTCCTTCCATTTAAAGTCTGCTTAGGCAAATTATGCATGGACAGAAGACATTTACAAATAAAGGCATTTTTTTTTTCACAATTTAGTGTCAGTGAAGGAGATAAACAGTTAAAAATGGTGAATTTCCTAGAGATGTACCTGCCCCGTTGGAGATGACAGCCGCAGTTATTTTACTTCATGGCTGTAACTGGATTACTTGTTTTTGTTTTTGTTTATAATTTATTAGTCACTAACTAGGTGCTGGCTATAAACTAATGAACAAAACCAAGTATTTTTCTGAAATTACTAAAGACAAACCTATCCTTCAGTTTAAAAAAATCATTAATATTTATATTGTAATATTTAAAAACAAATACACCTTAATTCATTTAATTTAGTACAATTTTAATAGAAATCTGAATTGTATTTATTTGTAAGCTTTACTCTTCATAGTTTTTAATATCACTCTTCAAATTTGAAACAATTCATTAATTTTCTTTTTGTTGCTGATGAAGATGATATTAAACAGATGGCAAAATCTAAGGCATTTGATGTTTAAAAGGAAAGCAAAATTGCCCACACGGTACCTGAACAACAAGAAAATGGTAGTCTAGCAATTGTTAAAAGGAGAGAAAATTGATTTTAACAATTACAAAACATTCCACTTGTCCCATAGTAGGAATTCAAAAAATGTCTTTGGAACTAAGCAATTATATTAAGTAGCAATTCTGATTGGTATTTCAAAAGTAAAAAAAAAAAAATTAAGAAATATATATTTGATCCTTTTATTTAAAAAATCAGTAAACATAGATCCCTTTGAAGAAAAAAAAAAGCACAGAAGAGTGACAGGTTAGTACAGCCAAAGTAGACCATTTATTAGAAGGAAAAATTAGCAATGAATGACAAAACTGAAACATAAGAAACATGAAGAAAATTACATGTAGCATTTTGAATACAAATAAAGTTTCATCCATAATATATTTTACATTTTAATGTCAAGTCTTCCAAGTTAATATGATTTTAAAATTTAAAGTTAATACATTTTTCATTTAATCAATCATTAATTTAATAATTATTTAGCCATTACTAGATTCTTGCAAACTGCAAGTCTTGTGATACATATAATTCAAAGATCATTAGACATATTCCCTGGAATTAAAGAGATAATTATTTTAAAATACAAAGGAAAACATCAAGTAAAAAGAATAGACAACTGAGATAAACTGCGCAATTGTGGTGAATTGCATGAAAAATGGCCACATATTCTTTTTATCTCTGAATGTAGACCACTTTTCAATATAATATTGTAGCTCTTCCCATTAAGAGATGGGCAAAGTTATGCAATTTGTTTTGGCCAATATGACATTAACAAAAATGATTTAAAAAGCAGATAGATAAATTCTTACACATTGGGACTTTTGCTCTTTCAGTTCTTGGAACCCTGAGAGCACCATGTGAAAAACCCTGAGCTAACTTGCTGGAGCATGAAAGGCCATGCTTTCATCTCAAAAACCTAAAGAAAATGTGTTATATATACACAACAGAATACCGTTAAGCCATTAAAAAAAGAATGAAATCATGCCTTGTGCAGAAACTTGGATGGAACTGGAGTTCATTATCTTAAGTGAAACAAGCCAGACATAGACAAATATCACAAGTTCTTACTCATAAGTGGGTGCTCAAAGAGGTTTATGCATTGACATAGAATGTGGAAAAATAGGCAAAGAAAACTTAGAAGGATGACAAGGAGGGACTGTGATGGATGATGAGAAATTACTTGGTGGGTACAATTTATGTTATTTGGGTGATGGATACTGTGATTTTACCACTACACCTGTAACAAAATTGCACTTGTACTCCATAAATACAAAAATACATAAATACAAAAAGTGCCTTTCTTTTTTTTTTTCTTTCCTTTTCTTTTTTTTTTTTTTTGAGATGGAGACTCACTGTGTCACCCAGGCTGGAGTGCAGTGGCGCCATCTTGGTTCACTGCAACCTCCACCTCCCAGGTTCAAGGGATTCTCCTGCCTCAGCCTCGCCTCCCGAGTAGGTGGGACTACAGGTGCGTGCCATCATGCCTGGCTAATTTTCGTGTTTTTAGTAGAGATGGGTTTTCATCATGTTGGAAAGGCTGGTCTTGAACTCCTGACCTCAGCTGATACACCCACCTCGGCCTCCCAAAGTGCTGGGATTACAGGCGTGAGCCACCATGCCCAGTCAAAAATGCCTTTCAACCATAGGATATAATCAGCCAACTGTTAGATAACGTCTGAGCCTGACAGAAAGATCCACTAGGCAGGTCTAAACCATCAATAGTTGAGCCAAAAACTCCTGAAAAGTAGTTTTTGGGATTAAACTTTGGATGGCTCGTTATATAACATAAAACAAACTAGTTCAGAAATAATATAAGGTTTTTATGGAAAATCCATATTTTGCTTATAAATTTTATAGAATTAAGAGACAGAAGTGTTAGCTACTATAAAACTTATTCTTTTATTATATTTATAATGAATTTAGACTCAGAAAAGTGTCAGAAATATATCACTGTGTATGTATAACCTTCACCAGCTTATCATAGAGTTAATAACTTACATAAGCTAGTAGGATGAGCAAAACCAGAAAATTAGAATTGGAACAAATACTATTAACTATAATACATTTCTCCACTAATTCATTTTTTATATGTCTGGATTCAGCACTCCACACTGCATTCAGTGGTTCTGTCTCCTTAGACTCCTTCGACTGGTGACAGTTTTTCCGTCTTTCCAGTCTTTCGTTGCAATGATACTTTTTGAAAGTGGTGGCCATTTTGAAAATGTGTCTCACGCCTGTAATCCCAGCACTTAGGGAGGCCAAGGCGGGAGGATCGCACGCGCTCAGGAGTTCCAGACCACCCTGGACAACACGGTGAAACTCCCTCTCTACTAAAAATACGAAAATTAGCCGGGAGTGGTGGTGCACGCCTATAGTTCCAGCTACTCTGGAGGCTGAAGCAGGAGAACCATTTGAGTCCGGGAGGAAGGAGGTTGCAGTGAGGCAAGTCTGCGCCACTGCACTCCTGCCTGGGGGACAGAGTGAGACTGTCTGAAAAGAAAAAAACAAAAACAAAAACAAAAAGAAAAGAAGAAAAGAAAATGTGTCTCAATTTAGGTTTATCTAATCATTTTTTCAGATTAGACTGAAGTTATGTATTTTCCATAAAAACCCAGAAGTTACGGTGAGGCCTACTTGGTGCATTTGTAAAGATTCCATGATGTGTCTTTTTTTTTTTTGAAACCGAGTCTCGCTCTGTCACTGGGACCGGAGTGCAGTGGCGTGATCTCGGCTCACTGCAAGCTGCACCTCCCAGGTTCCCGCCATTCTCCTGCCTCAGCCTCCCGAGTAGCTGGGATAACAGGTGCCCGCCACCACGCCTGGCTAACTTTTATATTTTTATGGAGACAGGGTTTCACCATGTTGGCCGGGAAGGTCTCCATCTCTTGACCTTGTGATCTGCCCACCTTGGCCTCCCAAAGTGCTGGGATTACAGGCGTGAGCCTTATGGTATTGATTTGGAATACTAACTTAAGAGGGCTTCTTCCAGATTTCTCCACTTGTTAAACTTGTAGTAAAATAAAACTGTTAAATTTAAAATACGCCAGACGTTTAGTAGTTAAGTATATTTTATATGAGTGATTCTCCGTGAAATAAATCAGAGGATATCAAGTTGTCTAACGTATATTGCAAAAGTTATAGTTTTAATGAGAAAATGTAGTCAGTAAAGCAATGTGTACTTAAAAAAAAAATTACCTGTGGTGATATTAAACTATGGCATTAAAACATTTAACATCTTGAGTACACCATTTTTCTTCTTATGAATGAAGAGGTGGGTTTTGGGCATTTATTTTTTATGAAGAGTCATTACACAGTATTTAAAATTTTTAACAGTCAAGATTCAATAGGTGAAGCTGTGGTGACACAAAACTTCAACATCTCATTGTTAGGTAACAATGGTTCTCTGCTTTTTATTCGTTATCACTCCACAAGAAAAAAATAAATTAACTGAAATTCTCCTCATTCATAATGTTTGTCTTAAAATCAGAATCGTTTATTTTCCTTTTACTTGCTATATTCAGAGCTGTCGGTTGTTAGTGTCTCTACTCATGTGACTTATTCTGGGACGCAGGTGGAAGGAGCAGCCTCTGCCAGTCACATACTGTAGTTGAAGGAGAAAGTAAGAAAGCTGGTAAATGCACTCAATGTCTCTTAAGCCCTATGCTTAGAAAGGGCTGTGGAGCAGGTTCACTGGGCACTGGTTACTGACTTGTCTGAGTTCAGTGAGACAGAACATACTTACATGCAACAAGTTACATAAAGTGGATTTATTACTTCAGGTAGGCAGCAAGGGACAACAAAATCCTAGGATTTATTGTGAGCCGGTTCCCCAGGACTCAGGATATCTGCCCAGGGTGAATAGAGTCTCACTTGGACGTGTCCTCACTTGTAGCAGCTAAAGGACTCATAAAGGCAACGAAACCTGGGTTATATATCTCAGGGGAAACATGACCAGACAGGCTAAAGCACTGAAGGACCTCTTGTTTCTAGCCGAGAGAAGAACAGAACACGGGCTATTCCGAATAGTTCCCCTCCTAGCTCTGGATGTTGTACTCCCAGCGTATTCTTAGTTTTTCTTGAATATTACAGCAGGAAGGGAGAAAAAACTGGGTTGGTCCAAGGCTACCTTGAGAACGATTTTGCACTGTATCTGTCACTTCAGCTTCTATTTCATTGGTCAGAATAAATCAAATGAGCAAATATGATCTGATGGGATGGGGGGGAAGTATTCCTCCCATAGGAAGTCAATGCAAGTCATGACAATGACATGGGGCATGGAAGCTTATTACAAGGAAGTCAATGAGTGAATAGTGGAAAACAATAATGGAATTTACACAAGAGTGGAACACTAAAGCAGGCCACCAACATTTGATTTCTAGCCTATCCCTTTACTAGCTGGAGGAGCTTTAAAAAGCCATTTAGCTTTCTTATGATTGTTCTCCTCATATGCAGAATGGGAAAACAAAAAAATGCTTACTGCATAGGGTTGTTTGGAGGATTAACTGAGTTCACATAAATAAAGTAAATAGAATACTTCCTTGAACATTTCATATGCTATAATATATGTAAGTGTTAATTAGAGTGTTTATATATAAGTGTTTACTATATCACATGGACAGACACACACACACACATACACCCAAATACATGCACAACAAACAACTTTGCTGGTGATTAAACTAGCCTCTTTTAGCAATACTTTAAAATTCTCTCTTTTGTAAGTGTGCGTGTGAGACAGAGTCTCACTCTGTCACCCAGGCTAGAGTGCAATGGAACAATTTTGGCTCACTGCAACCTCCGCCTTCCAAGTTCAAGTGATTCTCCTGCCTCAGTCTCCCAAGTAGCTAGGAAGACAACTGTGTGTGCCACCACGCCTGCCTAATTTTTGTATTTTTAGTAGAGACGGGGTTTTGTCATGTTAGCCAGGCTGGTTTTGAACTTCTAGCCTCAAGTAATCTGCCTGCCTCAGCCTCCCAAAGTGTTGGGATTACAGGCCTGGCCTGAAATTCTGTCTTATTGAAGACTGTCCATTATATGCACTGAGTTTTAAACAAAGACTGATTTTTTTTCTCTGTTTCTGTCTTATCTAAGTTCCCATAAAGCCAGGGCTGTAGCAACTTTTAAAAGCTCTAAATTAATTTCCCAAGGTGTCATGGAGATATTGCTGTTTACAACAAAATTGCAAAACACAAACTTTGCAATATTTTTGTATGGCTCTATCAGAGTATTATGGCAAATTTAAAAACACATTTTAGAAACATAAGCTTTTATGGAAAGCAAAGCTTCTATTGCTTAATATGACACTGTTGAAACCTGAGTTTATTGCTCTGGCTCAGAACTCTCTTCTGAACTCAATCAACTACCTATACACTTCCTCTTGGGTATCCACAGTCACCCCACGTGAAATGCAACCAAGTTTAAACTCATGATATTCTCCACAAAACTTGACTGTGATCCAATGATCCCTTTTTCACTAAAAGATAGAATCATTCTTCTAATTGTGCAAGCCAGAAACGTAAGAATCATGTTTTACATCACCCCTTTTTACCATCAGATTTATCTTCTTTCTAGACTCCATCATTATCTTCTTAACTGTATCTCAAGTCTATCCATCTCTCCATATTTGCCTACTAGGCCTAGCCATTTCATTTCTACCCTAGGTGGCTGCAATAGCTTAATAATTCATGTCCCCACATCTTTCTTCTCTATCTTATATCCTTGGACACATATGCACAACCATTTTAAACACTGCAGCCAATGAAATAGCTTAAAATGCATATTTAGCTGTTTGCCCTAACTTGAAGTTACTGTTAGCATGGCCAAAAAGACATGACCTACATCTCCACATTAATTTCTTATCATTATTCTTCCAACTCTATCTATGTGAACCACACCAACCCTGTTTACCTTACTACATGCACCAAGCCAGGCACAACAGCTACAGAAAACTTTGCCTGAATCATTTTTCCACCCCATTCATTGCTTCTATCGTCCTTAAATCTCAGTTTCATGAATTTCTCCTAAAGCCCCTCTAAGACCTGCATGATTGGGTCAAATATTTCATTGTCATTTTTCATATACCCAATTTTACTTTGTTTGATTATGTACTTAATACCTCACTCTACTATCAATTCGTAGCTGTGTAATTACAGGAGTTTGGCTCTTTTGCTGTTACTCATCTTTATTTCCCCAGTTCTAAGCATAGGAACTGACATAGTAGGCATTTGATACATATCTAACTGCTCATTAATCATTATCTAAATCTCAAGAGTGTGGACTAATTTGAATTAGAAAATATATGCCAAAATAATTAATAAAGACCTATATGTAGGTCCTTCATTATGAATGCAATTCATAATTGAGACTTACTTGAAAGTCATGAAATCAGTCATTCAATTTTAAAAGAAAATATAGCTGGAGTATATGAAAGGAATAGGCAGAAACAGGATACCTGGACCTATCTAAGCTACTTTATTTATTATTTCTTGCTCTGTTGATCTGAATAAGCAGCGTACTACTAAAGGTAGGAAAGAAAATTGCTGGAGCTGAGAGAGACCCAATACATCTACTACTTACGAAAATTAAAACCAGGTATAAGAGTTAAGATTTTTATTTTCAGGCATTAAACATTAAACACAATGTTTAATGATTATTCTATAAGGAAATTCTGGGTTTTGGGGATACATTAAACCAGTATGTTTACTATATATCTTTCTTTTTTGAGGATCTAGTTATTTGGTATCTGTGAAATATGTTAGCATGAAGAAAAATCTATGTCTGCTATACATTTTAGAAAAGTAAGTAGCACACAATTATTTTGTTAGCATTGTTTGTTAGATAGTTAATATGAACATTTTATCTGATTTCCACACTCAGCTCTACTCTGAACTCACTAAAAATATAATTTTAGGTTTCTCCTCCTTAAGAGACCTTTTTACCTGCAGAAATATCTCATA
Source organism: Chlorocebus sabaeus (assembly GCF_047675955.1). Classification (NCBI taxonomy): domain Eukaryota; kingdom Metazoa; phylum Chordata; class Mammalia; order Primates; family Cercopithecidae; genus Chlorocebus; species Chlorocebus sabaeus. The sequence goes on from NC_132905.1 coordinate 78,920,864, forward strand.
TCTTAAAAAACTGTTTAAGTCATTTATTCTCCAAGATGTAGCTGAAAAGGTACTCAGATTTGATTGCTTGCCAAAATATGTGAGTTTTATTCTAACAGAAAAACATATAGATATGTTCCAAGAAAAGTATTAAAAAATATATGAGAATAATTTTTACAAGCTGTAGACTTCAATTTTTTAACCCCCCAAATGTGTTGAATTTGTGTGTTCTTCGGTAATAAAAATAGTCAAAGTCAGTAACCATACACCACATTGGGAATGTTACGTATTGCCTAAATGTGTCTATAAGAGCAAATAATACATTTATTTATACATAAAAATACATGGTGAGACGTGTGTGATTTTAATTTAAAGCTAGTTAAACAATACGATTACAGGAATATCGGATATGCAATTTTTAGAATGGATTATCCCACGAGGGCCTGCTGATGTTAGACATGATGGTAGGGGGTGGGGCGGCGAGCAAGTTACTGATGTCAGAGAGAATGCTGTCTGAATAAAGCAAAACATGCAGCCAACTAAAATCTTACAGTGAAGAGCCCTTTTTGCATGGAGAAAGATAAAGTGCTTCTTCATACCTGCACATTTGCACTCTAATATTAGCTAAATGGCTTTACCAAAGCATGGTGTTGGTCATTTGGAGACTTGCATGTGGGATGTCTCCATGAAATCCTAATATAATTCTCAACATTTTAAAGTATAAAAAGCACAATGTTTATTGACCAATATCCTTGGTTTGAGCTTTTACTCTGCTGCACATTACCATTGTGGTTTTGGAAAATTTCACTGCACAGCAATTTTTCTGTAAAGTGAAAAAATAAATTAGTCTACAATCTACAGAATCACAGGAAAATAAATGATCTATGAAAACTATGAGAATATTTTAAATTAGAACACATAGCTGCTATTTTATTTTTACTATCATAATTTTTGTTTAATATAGCTATAGGGTAAGTAACTAAATATGTATATAAACACCCTAATGAGTGGAACAACAATACTTATTTTGATACAGATCCTGATTTTACATGCCTGAGTATCACTTTCATTTTTAAAAGACTGGTGTAATGAATTATAACAAATTATTATTAATTCCAAAAAGCATTCTGAAAATTATGAGAAGCTGCTCAGGAAATAGTACAATCCCTGTCCCACAGTGGACGGTGAAGGTCAACTTCTCCCCAGCTTGTTTCTCCCTATGTTGTACAAAGAGTTAAATTACAGTTCTCAGAGGTGGAGGATCTAACTGGCTTGGGGAGTTAGTGGTAAGTCTGAGGCCAACATTCCTGCATTTGACAGCTTCCATTGATCTTATGATTGCACATTTTGCAAAACAATTAAGTTAGAGAATTACAGCTCTATACATGGAACTCTGCTAGAGAAAATAAATAAGCCAAATTACTATAATGAGTGCAAATATCAAGTCCACTGTTGTATTAATTCATTGTTATACTGAATAACCTAGAAAATGTATCGCTGTGAATAATCACAGTTTCCTTGGAGAGCAGTTTCTTCACTATTTTTACCTAATAGTCAAGAAAAAATGGCTTGTTGCTTACTTATTTTTGAATCTACGTTGTCCATAAAATTATAAGAATTAATGAATTGTGCATTTATATATACCACCAAATACTGAATTTTTATGAAAGATATATTTATTATACTGAAGAGCATATCACTGCCTAATGTTTTTCCAGAGGAATTTCTAGCAAATATAGATTCATTAGTTCACAACTGTGTGTGACATTTCAACTTTCAATGTCATAAATCAAATGGAAATATAATTAATATTCACTTTCAGATTGTAAGTGTCCTTCATAAAACTTGATGACAGATTACCCATTTCTCACTTGATTTATCTTGGCCTTATAATATTGATATAAGTCACTTAAAATTATCCTGACATTTCAACATGTTAAAAAGTCAGCAAGCATTATTTTATTTGAGAAGCGATAAAGAAGAGCAATGTGGCCCTTTTTAATTTATTTCATAAGCAAGGCATCAATAACCGACTTACAGAGATACTTCTTCCTTGCGTCCTTTATCTAAATACGTCACCATTAATGACTGACTTTTGTTGGAACTCTGTCAACTTTTCTTTAGTGTAGACTTGCTCCAAGGTATCAAAAATACTTAAAGATCCAATATGTAAGTTTTTACACATTGAAAACTTGGATATGTTGGTTTACACATTCCCACACTTGCCAATTTTTACAGCAGCTTATTAACTATTTTTAGCTAGTCATCAAGAAAAGTGGCTGCTGCTCACTCATTTTGGAATTGACATTGTCGGACATTTATTTCAACTCTTTTAGCCATTTGTTCTCTATATTTTCTTCTTCATTATTTCCCTGGCAATTGGATTTCTGAAAGCTAGTATTTATTATATGAATGAATAAACTAAAACATTGACATTTATTTATGAAATAATTATAAAATCAATAAAACAAGTTCTGTCTTCATAATTACACGTTGATCAATTAGAATTGTATGTCTTTTTGGTAGAGTGACAGGGAACAGATTGTTTAAGAATGTGCAAAGTGAATAGCTGTCCAAACTGTGATTCAAAATAGAATACTGGGATTACACACACAACTGATGACACTGATGGAGAAAAATTGGGTTGGCTATTCTTTGAAGATCCCTAAAAGCAATATTCTAAGACCCTCAGTTATGTTAATAACTTTTATGTCTAAATTTTATTTATTCTCTAACTCATTCCATAAAATTCAATGTATTTTACTTTTTTCCCTTAAAACAATACATTTATATATTATGACAGCTCCATGATAGATGCTGTTTCAAGATTGGTTTCTGTCTTATACTGCTATACAAACCAAAAAGCATTGAAAGCAAATACCCTACACATGGGTTAAGTGCATCATGACGTTTATTTTTCACAATTATTCAAATACTTGGCGGAGCTTATAAAAAATTTAGGATATTAGTTTTGACAAACAATAACATTTTAAACTTTTATTTTCTTACAGAAGCAACAAAACACAGGAAGTGCCTTATTGTTTAATTTTTTCACACATTTGACATTTAACATTGACACAATAGCCCAATTAAATTGTACTTTGAATCAGCAGTAATATACATACCTTTTTAGAAAAATATTTGGAGAAATATAAAAACTTCGTGGTCAATGAGCAGATGGAACCTCCTTATTCAGGAAGGGAGATGAGGACAGGATGCCCATATGACCACATGCAGAAAAAACATATATGTATTCGGCAATCAATGATTCTTATCAAAAGAGTATGCTATTGTAAAGAATGAGAATAGTTAGAAATAAATTGCTTCTTGTTGCAGAGTTGGAAATTAGTTTCCAAATAGAAAATGTAACCAGCTTGTCTTGGGACAAAAATTACATTATCACATTTTTATTTTTACAGTGCTTTGGGAGGAGGTGGCAGGAGGATTGACAGTTGTCACCATTTCCTAGAAGAAAGTACTGTGGGAATGTGTGTTGACCTCAACTACTTCGAATGACAAAATCTACAATTTTAATGGATTACGATTATTGTTATGTCCATGGAATATGGATGATTGAATTCTTCTTTCCCCTCTCTGATCATCACTATTTTAATTAGTATTCCATTGCTACTACTACTACCTCCTAACTTACTAAAGATAGGATGATCAATTCTGGACCTGTGTCATATATTGGCAATTGCGTGTTTGATAAGATGTGAAGAATAATGGGAAAAATCTCAGCTGTCTAAAATAGTGTTTTTGAATTCAGATTTCAAAACTTTTACATTTTATTAAATAAATCCATTTGTTTCTTCTCCCTTGGTATTTTTAAATGTACATATTACTGAGAGAGTAAGTTCATATACAACAGGACCCTGGATACTCCGGACAAAGGTTTCGCAGAGATAAGTAGAAGGATTAAAAAAAAATGGCTTCTCCACTTAAATTTACTTTTTTTTTTTTTTTTTCCTGCCATTTTTCCCTGCACCAAATAATACAATTAAAAATTTGCTTTTTAAGGTTATATGCAGTGACTTACACCTGTAGTCTTAGAAATTTGGGAGGACGAGGTGGGAGGATCACTTGAGTCCAGGAGTTCGAGACCAGTACATAGTGAAATCCCATCTCTCCAAAAAAAAAAAAAAAAATTAAGCATGGTGGCAGCTCCACCTGTAATCTGTAATCCTGGCTACTTGGGAGGGTGAGGCAGGAAAATCACTTGAATCCAGGAGGCAGAGGTTGCAGTGAGCCAAGACTGCACGAGCGCACTCTAGCCTGGGGGACAGAGCAAGACTCTGTCTCAAAAACAAATTACTTTTTAAAAATACTAATGTTGCCAATTATAAAATACTTATATAAACAGAAAAAACCTTGAAAATGTAAGTATCAATACTTGAAAACAGAAGTATCAAAACCAAGAGTTATACAACAGTGGCGATTTTGTGAGAGAAACTTTTCCAACTGGTGTCCAATTTTGTAGGTTGAAGAATTTCATTAATCAAAAAAAACAAAACAAAACAAAACAAAAAAAACATTTCAAACTCTGGATGCATTAAACTAACTCCCAATGTCATGATTTTGACCTTTCTCAGTAACTGTTGCTACCTATTCCTCCTTTCTGAATCTGAGAAAAATGCTTGTATTTTTCTCGCCATATTTTCATCTTCAACCATAGGAAAATATAGCATTGTAAAAGCAAACCCATAATCCCGGGGCACTCCAGAAGCTCATTCAGTTCTGTTTTCCTTTGGCCCTGAGATTTCCCCACTCACTTTCAGGAATAAACAGCTTCAGAATGCAATCTTTATAGCTTTAATAGCTCCTGGCATTCACAGTCTCTCAAGCTCAAACCACTCTTTAAACTCTCCTTGTTCAAACACTTGAGGCTTCTGGATTCAGTCATTCAGTGCTCTAAAGTCTCCCAGGTTTTCCGCTTCCTTTTCTCCCCTGGTTTCTTTTCTTCTTAGCTGTATACAATTGAACCTGCTTTGTGTCAATCTTATGAGCAAAATGAGGCACTTGAAACATTTTTCGGTTTCGTTTTACAATATATGATCTGCTTACACATTTTTCACAAAAGACACTCATTTGCGTTAACACCAACTTTAAGATATCTGTATAGGATATTTTATGTTATCCTATATATCCTAAATTAGTGAAAATGTTTATTTGGTAAAGGCAGTTGAAAGTTTATGTGTGAAGTTTCCTTTATATTATTCTCAAAGGACACAGATTTTCTGGAAGATAATTCTGTTAAAGCAACAATTTAAAGTGGAAATGGATTAAATGTTTCCTTAAGTCGTTCTAGAGCTATGTGATCCAATATGATATCAACTAGCCACATACGGCTATTGAAAATTTGAAATATATTGTTAATCCTAATTGAGATGTGCTGCAGATATGCAATACACACTGATATGCAAGCTTTAATATGAAAAATAATGTAAAATATTTCATCGATAATTTTGGCAGTGATTACAATTGAAATAATACTTGTATATATTGAAGTAAAAGATATTATACTTAATTTCATCTTGTACTTTTTATATTTGAATGACTACCAGAAAATTAAAAATTTGTTAAAGTGGCTTGCATTTATTATTTGTTATAATTCTAATGGACAACATTTTTCTTTCTTTTCTTTCTTCCTTTCTTTTTTTTCTTTTTCTTTTCTTTTCTTTTTTTTTAATTTTTGAGATGGACTCTCTCACCCAGGCTAGAGTGCAGTGGCACCATGTCGGCTCACTGCAACCTCCATCTCCTGTGTACAACTGCTTCTCCTGCCTCAGCCTCCCAAGTAGCTGGCAGGTACCTGCCATCAGGCCTGGCTAATTTTTGTATTTTTAGTAAAGATGGGGTTTCTCCATTTTGGCCAGGCTGGTCTCGAACTCCTGACCTCAGGTGACCCACCCGCTTCGGCCTCCCAAAGTGCTGGGATTTCAGATGTGAGCCACCACGCCTGGCCAATTGGACAATAGTGGTAGAGAATTAAAACATGGTGTTTTGTGGGTGTAGTGGTGGCCGCCTGTAATCCCAACTACTTGGGAGGCTGAGGCAGGAGAATCACTTGAACCGGGAGTGGAGGTTGCAATGAGCTGAGATCATGCCATTGCACTCCAGCCTGGGTAACAGGAGCAAAACTCCATAAAAAACAAACAAAAAAAAATCATGGCCTTTTGCCAGGGTAAGCTAACTAAATTATTTGAGCTATTTTTGAATGAATGAATGATGAATACAAACATGTACACATGTAAATATGTGTAATTCTATATGTATATTCATATTTATACATAACTCCTATGGATTCCCACCCTCAAAATTCTGACCCTCAAAGTGATGTTATTTTGAGATGGAGCTTTTGAGAAGTAATTTGGGTTAGATGAGGTCATTGAGAGTGGAGCTCTGGTTTGACAGAATTAATATCTTCAGAAAAAGAGACACCAGAGAGCTCTATCCTTTTCTGCCATGTGAGACACAGTGAAAAGACCACGGTCTATAAATCAAGAAGAAAGCCCTCATCAGGAACCCAAATGGTATGCATCTTGACTCAGGACTTTCCATCCTTGAGAACTGTGATAAATACATACCTATTCTTTAAGTCACCCAGTCTGTAATGTTTTGTTTTTGTAGTCTAAGACAATAAACACATACACATATGTACATTTATACATATACTTAGATCTAATTTATAGATGCATGTATAGACACACAAACACACAAATACACACATATATTCTTAAAATAGAATGATTAAGCAATTGCTTGAGGATTTTTATGCTTATGTGCTTCTCTTCTCTTTGCCAAAGCACAATGTTCTAATTTTGGTGCTGCTCTATGAGGCATGTCAGTGGTGTTTTTTTATTTTTATTTTTTCTCTGAAAACTAAAAATGTAGAAAGGTTAATATGATGACAGGGGCAAGCGTTAATTTTTTGATGTTTTCTCATTGTATGTTTAGAAAATACTTATCTAAATTCACTTTGTTGCTTGAAAGAAATTGGAATTGCCTCAATAAACTTTGAGATTATGACTCGTTGCTCTTCTAGGAACAAAGTCATGCATTTTAATATGGATTATGTATTTGAGAGCATGAAACGTTTTTGTCACATGCAGATCATAATCAGAAAACTCTTTAGAAGTGAGGATAAGTTTCACCTAGAAAAAGCATTGATAAGGCATACTTTTTTTGTGTGGTTTGTATGCTATTGTACCAGCGTTCTAGCAAAGAAAATATGTTTCTTCCCAACGGTTTTATTGCTGCATTTCAATCTTACATTCTACTCATCGAAATTCTCTATAATAGTTTTATCAAAGTCTGTGAAATGTATGGGTACAAAGCGAACAGTTGCTGATCGATTTTTTTAATCAAGGTTTTTTTTCAAAAACATCACATTTTACTTTTTCTTAATGTCTAATAGTTCTGATGTTCTTCTATAGTCATTTATTTATCAAGCACGATTCTCCATTTTTAGAGAGTAAGTTTTATATAAACTTAGTGACTTACTGTTATGAAAAATACTGTCATGATCTAGCGGAGACTCTAGGAAACAATAAAAGAACAATGAGAAACAATTGAAGGAGAACCAGACAATGATTTAAAAGAAGATACTGATTTTGACTATATTTGACTATATTTAATATATTATTTAATATAAGTGCAAATATATCCAGGTATTGGGAAATCCATATTAATAGAATGATATACAAGTAGAGAGATAATGAATATAGAACAATTTTACAATTTTTAAGGCAAGGAACTATTGTTACTGATATAACTGAAATTTAAAGATATGTATACAATTAATTGTCTACTCAGAAAAAGAGTTACAGTTTACCCAAGTAAATTTTACTCCTTTGGGAGACATCTGGGTAATGACAATAAAAACCTTCTACATGACAAAATCTGACTTTAATCCTTATTTCATACGTGATCCTGAGGACATCACTACTCTAAGATCTCAATCTCTTAATCCATCAAAAGAAGATAATTATAATTGTCCTACTGAGGGATCTCATGTTACTCACGAAAACAAAAGCTGTTTGAAAAGTGTTGGTAAAATACTAATATATGTTCTTGCAATGTAAAGCAAGTTGAAATTTTCTAGAATTCGTAACTAGTCTGCAAAGTAATGGAGATCAGTGTGCTCATGTGAGGCCTAGTGATTGAAGGAGGATTCATGTAGGAGCTGTACCTGTGTAGTGTGGAAGGAGCGCGGTGGCAGATGTACCTAGAGACTTCAAAGAATAGAAATGCTGTATCCTATTTGCCACAGATTATGGATAAGAGAAGATTACATTTGTCCCAAAATTCAATGAAAATGCTGATGCTCAGCATCTATGTTTAAATTACAGAATTCATCACTACATATATATAGTATATATGTCTACATATACACCAATGAGGGAGGACATCATCCAATCATTTAAGGGCCCAGATAGAACAAAATTATTTTTGTTTTTTCTTTGATTATTTTATGTTTATTTGAGACAGAGTCTCTCACTCTGTCACCCAGGTTGGAGTGCAGTGGCAGGATCACGGCTCACTACAGGCTCAGGTCATCCTCTCACCTCAGCCTCTGAGTAGCAGGGACTACAGGCACATGCCAACACAGCCTACTTTTATTTTATTTTATTTTATTTTATTATTTTATTTTATTTTATTTTATTTTATTTTATTTTATTTTATTTTATTTTATTTTGTATAGATGGGGTGTGTCCATGTTGTCAGGCTGGTCTCCAACTGCTGGGCTCAAGCAATCCACCTGCAGCGGCCTCCCGAAGTTCTGGGATTACTGGTGTAAGCTATTACACTTGACCCAAGTTCTCTTGTTCTTCTTGACATCCATCTTCTCCTGTCTAACACTGGCTCCTCTGGTTTTCAGGCCTTGGGACTCAGAATGAGTTACACTGCTGGCTTTCCTGGGTCTTGAGCTTGTGGAAGGCATATCTGGAGACTTCTCAGCCTCCAGAATCAGGTGAGCCAATTCTCACAGTAAGTCTCCTCTTACTGTGGTAATATCTATCTACATAGTGTTGCCTTTATCTGTGTGGAGAACCCTAACTAATAAAACTAGGGAGACATTTAAAGTGTGTAAACATCTCTGATAGGTTCAAAAGCAGACCTATAAAAGGTGGGTACAGAAAATCTTTCTGACTGAAACAGAGACTAAAGATTGGAGAATAAAAAAAAATTGAAGAGAATGAGAATGAATAGACAATAATTATAAGCTTCACAGCAAGTAATTTATGGTTACAATGATGTTCTGTGCATATTAAACACACAGAAGCATTGAGGATGAAGTAGATGAGGAAGAGACTGAAGAATGACTACTAAGGAAGTTATCACCGAATTATGCATCCAAAAGAATTTACATGGAGAAAATGACTGGGCTTTAGGAGAAGGAACGTTGAAACAATAACACAACAAAATCAAAACTCTCAATCTTTTCCCTGGTGATCTATAGTACACATGTAAACACAATCATATATATTTGTAATCATTTGACACATTTTTTAAAGCTGGTTTCAAAGCTTTGAATGCTTTACAAAGAGTAAGCTTTTGTTGTACTTTCAGAATATTATGAATATGTTAAAGTTTTATGTTTTCTGGAATAGAAGTGATATTGAGATGCAATTATGTCAAAACATTAAAAGAAGGTATTTTGGCACTTGGCAGTTGATGTAACGATAGTACATATTTTGCATAAAAATTTTTGAGTATTTTCACTGAGTAAATACATAAATGTATATGCTTATATAATATTTTCAGTTTTTAGAACAATTTCTTATTAAAATGAATAATAAAAACTAATTCATTAGATTTTCTTTTATCAAAGGATGAAAGTTAGCTAGCATGATTTGATCCTGGATGAGTTTGAAAGAGTTTTGCTCTAAAAATATTAACATACATTCACATGAAGGGAATATTGTTTTACAAGTAGAAGGAGTTTATAAAATTTTACAGAAAGAAAAAAAAAATTCATCATCTCTTACCACAGACCATCCCCCTTTTTTGTGCTTGAAACAAATTGCAGTATTACCTCAGTTATTGAGCTTTTCATAAAGTATAATCAGTAACTGGCTGCATTTGTGCAGCCCCTTAGAGTAAAACACTGTCAAACTCTGAGTACCATGGGTGCATTTTGACCACATACAACAGAAAATTTGACTCTGCTGTGTGTAAGACATGCTTCTCTTGTTCAGGCTGCAACAGTGATATGAACTTGTTTTCCTTTCAGAAGCTCTATCATGTGCACAATGATGCCAACAGAGGTAACACAGTGTGGCAAAGTGTATGGTCACGGGCAAGGGATCCTGAGCTCAAATGTAGGGAACTACTGTAACAAAGAGAAACATAATTAGGGCTAAGAACTCAATAGAAAGCTGGGAATTTGTAAGGCACCTTGGAGGGGTGCTAAGGCTCTGTGAATAAATACAATTAAAGTAATTTACACTTTAAGTCAGTGAATGCTGGATATTAGTAGTACTTAGTGGGCTAGAATTATATACCTTCTGTGTGTGGCTTCCCTGTAATTGTACATTGTTTGGGGATTTTAAAGGAATTATATAGACGTGCTGATATGATTTGTTATAAACATATAAAATAACACAGGTTAACAGTGATTCCTAGAGAAAAACAGATTTCAATGTATATAACTTTAAGAATATATATACATACATGCTAGTTGTCACACCAGAAATGTCTGAAAACCTTTCCTAACTGAATTCAGTGATGGTTTTAAATATTCTATTCTTACAATTAAGAAGAATATATTGCACATAGAACAGAAAAAAGTAAAGTTTATTTTTTAATAGTTCAGTTGTCAGCATTCAAACATTTTGATGCTTTTCTTTGTTAATGGGGTTAGAATTGTGTCCCATGCATAATTGTGGAAGCATGAATTATGTCATTTTATAACAAAAGATTAATGAGACCTGTCAACTTCCTTTCCTAAGTAAACCTGCTATTTTTTAGAATGCTTGAAAAAATATATCTGATATTTGCCAAATATTTTACTTTTCCATCTTCAGATTAAGTAATATACATGGTTGAAACAATATTGCTAAAAGTTTTGACAATTTTCTCCCCTTCCTTCTGAGGATTTTTTAGAACACTAAGAATCTATGGTTGAATTAAAATTGACAAAACTTTGCCTTATAAAGCTAAATCATTACTGTTTAGGGCATAAAAATAATATAAGTTCAATATGTTAACTAGTTGATAAACATTCATTTTGCAAAAACGGGTATACATTTGTCTAAAGCTCTCAATTATATAATATGCCTCAAGCACAGACCCATCAAAATAATTTATGTAAATCTCTTTTTTTCCTTAATTTATGAAGGACTACAAGAAATCAATTAGTAATGTTAAAATTTATAAAGAACTGGGGAATACACTAAACATACATGTAGCAGCACAAAAGTAGCTCACCATCAAAATTATTAAAAAAAAATAAAAATAGATACAATTACTCTATAACAAATTTATTATTCATTTGGACATCCCAGGCACTGTAATATTCCAAAATGGTTATCAACTTACAAACCACTATTAAGTAATAATAACCATAGGTCTAATATGATTTGGATTTGTGTCCATACCCAAATCTTATGTCAAATTTCAATCCTCAGTGTTGGAGGAGCGGCCTGATGGGAGGTGACTGGATCATGAGGGCAGATTTCCTCCTCGCTGTTGTCGTGATAGTGAGTGAGTTCTCAGGAGATATGGTTGTTAAACGTGTGTATCACCTCACCCTTCCCTCTCTTCCTCCTACTCTGGCCATGTAAGACGTGCCTGCTTCCCCTTCACCTTCTGCTATGATTAAAAGTTTCCTGAAGACTCCTCAGCCATGCTACTTGTACAGCCTGCAGAACCATGACTCAATAAAACATCTTTTCTTTCTTCATAAATTACCTAGTCTAAAGAAGTTCTTTAGGCTGGGCGTGGTGGTTCACCCCTGTAATCCCAGCACTTTGGGAGGCCGAGGAGGGCGGATCACAAAGTCAAGAGATTGAGACCATCCTGGCCAACAAGGTGAAACCCCGTCTCTCCTAAAAATACAAAAACTACCTGGATGTGGTGGCACGTGCATGTAATCCCAGCTAGGTAGGTAGGTAGGTAGATAGATATAGATTATTGAAATATGTAGATATAGCTACATAGAAATACATGTAGATTTAGATATAGATATACTGTAGTAGACAGAGTGAGGGGAAATTACCTTGAGCCATCAGAGTCGCCCCTGTTTCCAGGCCACATTTCAGGCTTGTTGTAGACTATTTATTTACTTGGTTTGTTCCAGTTCCTTGGCAATAGTATTTCAGGGGTTTCATCTGAAACATGACATATTTAACAGGTCTCTTTCTTTCCTTGGCAAAATTTAAGCTTCATTATTTTCTTTGTTTTCTTGACACCTTAACCATGCTGACAGTTCTGTTTAGATATTTAGCCTCTTTCCCTTTACTTAGTTTCTCAGACACTTCCTTTTCAGCAGCTTAGTAATGGGCATCAGCCTCAACAAAAAAGTGGAGCAAATTTTGCATTCCGCTTCCTGGCTGTTCCTTTCCGTTGAAATGCCGATCCTTCCACTGACTGGCTTAAATAGCTCTGAACAACTGTGTGCGTCCTTCCACTTTGGAGAGACTGACAAAGGAGTTGTACTCCAGCTCTTTCCTACTGTGTCTCCCAGTGCTTACACACTGGCACATTCATGGAGCAGAACAGAAAACTGGCAAAGTTTGTCAGGTATACACCAACCGCATTCACCACCTGTCTCACAACCGTCTTGATGATTGCTCTTGGATTTTTTTTTCCTCCTTAGTGTATTATCCACGTTTTATAATTTTTTTCAGAGGGAGGCTTTGTTTTCATCAAGCTACCCCTTTATATCTAATAGCAGAACCCAGATTTAAATTATACATGATTACTTTTCAGAGAAAACAGGCTTTAGAAAATAAGCATTTGGATTAGTTACAAAAATGAACCATCTTTTTTTTTTTTCTAATCCACTAGGAAAATGTAATACCTTCATCAACTCTTTTCTGCGTTAAGTCAGTGAAGGCATGACCTTCTCAGAGGCAGTACTTTCAATCGGATATCTCTATAATTTTATCCTTTGTTTCTTTACATAAGACTTCTACCTACTTCTTCTTGGGAGAAATATTTGTTACCACTTTCTTTTTTCCTATCCATTGGAAATAACTGTTTTTTTTTTTGTTGTTGTTGTTGTTTTTTTCCGACAGAGTCTCCTTCCGTCACCAGGCTTAAGTACAGTGGTGCAATCTTGGCTCACTGCAACCTCCACCTCCCGGGTTCAAGTGATTCTCCTGCCTCAGCCTCTTGAGTAGCTGGGATTACGGGCACATGCCACCACATCCAGGTGATTTTTGTATTTTTAGGAGACATGAGATTTCACCATGTTGGTCAGGATGGTCTCGATCTCTTGACCTCGTGATCCACCCGCCTCGGCCTCCCAAAGTGCTGGGATTACAGGCGTGAGCCTCAGCGCCCAGCCAGAAAAAAAGCTTTTTTTCCACCTAATTTAAAAAAATCAGTTTACATAGTTACTTTGTTAGGTTGTGTGGCATAAAAATCCATTAAGCCTTAAAAAATCATGAATTGTGGATTGGCTTTCATTGAAATAGCTCAAAATTTCTACATTATCATGAAATGAGAACTGAAATTTGCTCACAGCCATATGGAAATAAAATCAAAGTCATGTATCAATGTAATCACCATGTCCCTAATTTCTGAGAAATATTACTAACAGAGCTAAGCCTTTTGTTTTGCAGTTTATAGCTACCTGGGAAAAATACATTCCCATATTTTTCTCAGGCAAAACTTGTCACAACTTAAGACTACAGTAAAAATTATCCCATGGCACTCTTTTTTCCCACATTTTAAAATCGTTTTATTTTTCCATGAACACACATTAAGTAAATGCATATAGTTATGTCACATGCTATTTTTAGATATGCACTTTCTTCTTTTCTTCTTTGGCTTATGTCCTATTTTTATGTTTTTTTAAACTTCATTTTGCCATTATCATTCATCCAACCATACAGAACAAATAAGAAGATATGTTTCTGCGTGTGTTATGCAAACATAAACATATGGACATGTAGTCATCCCTGAGGATATTTTTCAAGTTTATTTTTCAAAAACTGGATGACATTACCAATGTGTTTCTTATTTTCTTTAGAAGTTAGATGTGGTCAGAAGTTACATCAGTTTTGGGAGGTAACCTGTCTCTGGACCCTAGAACAGGGTCTAAACAATTCTTTCTGATAGAGTTCTTGCCATGATGTGACTTCTGCACTGCTCCATGTGATAGCACTAGCCACTCGTGGCTACGGAGCATCTGGAAAGTAGCTAGTGCTACTGAGGAGCTAATTCCTTTTTTAAAAATTTTATTTGGTTTTAATCAATACAATTCAAATCCAAACAATTATATATAGTTATAGGCTACAATAATGTACAGTGTAACTCTCGGCCTTGTGTCCGATAAATGTACGTTAAGTACATAAATAAATTTTGTTATTTTGATTGTTTTACGGAGTTAGCTATGCTTATGCTTAAAAAAAAACCCTTCCTTTGTCTTTTATGCATTCATTTTCTTAAAGATTATATAATGTTCTAGTTTTTAATTCTCCCATAATTTTATTGTTTCATTCATTTTTTTGCTGGACATTTGCCTTGTTTAGTGGAGCTTTTATTTCTGTGGAATAAATTCCCAGGAATTGGGTTATAACTAGATATATTTTTATTTTAATAGATATCAGAACTGTTGGACAGGTTTTTTTAAAGACATAATACTTCTGAAATATGACATTTATACTAGCAATAAATGCTAGTGATATATATTCTCATTCTAAATGTTTATCTACTAGGGATATAGTGGTAATTAACTGTAATTTTATGTCCATGTCCATAACTACTAAAGAGATTGATTATGTTTACATATGCTTTTAAACATGTAAACTTGCTCATATGTGAATTCTCTATTGTACAGCTTGCTAACTCCTTGTCAATGTGTAAATTCTTTGGGTTATATATATATATATATATATCTACACACACATAATTATACGTAATATTTTATATAAAGTGACACCTATTTATAAATCATCTCTTCTGTTTCACTACTTTAATTATTGTGTCTCTATTCCAATAAAATGCTGACTTGATTACAATGTCTTTGGTTTGAATATGCATTTTCTTGGCTCATTAGTCTTTTCTCATTTATACAGGTGGTAGATATCTCTTTTCCCATAAAAAAATCAGTTCATTTTGTCCAATTAAAAAAGTACTGATACTATTGTAATTTAATTTAATTTTTAAAATTGCTTTTATATTTGAAATACTAATTTTGCGTTATATTTTTATTCATTTCAGCATTTAAAAGTCATATTTTTTCCATTTTTTGATAATTTGTTTTATGCCACTTTTATATTTCAAACGAACGCATCTTTTTGCCTCGAATTTCATGGTTTGTTCAACCCTTAACCAGCTAAAATTTACAGCTAATTGTTTTAATCACTCTAATGTATTTAATTTCCTGTCTATAACTGTCCTGCCATTATCTCACTTCATCCTTGTCCTTGGCATGAGCTCAAGCCTGATTACCTCTGACTCTCCGCATACTCTGAATCTGTACTACCACTATTGACTATGTCTGGAGAAAAAAGACATTCATAATTATGGTCTTCTGTATAAATTTTATCATATCCTATGAACAGCAAGAAGACTTTTCCATTCTCAGGTTATCCTACAACATATTTTTGTTTATCGTCCGGATTTCATCCTTGCAACATCTTCCCATTTTACTAAGAGTAAAATGAGTCTAGAGTTCTTACAACAGCCTCATCTCCTTACACTCTCCCTGTTATATATTGATTCAGAAATGCTGGCCTCCTTGTTCCTCAGACACAACACACCCTGCATACCTGGTTTTCTGTCATGGCTGAATAATATCCACGAAGATACATGCTGAAAATTGTCTCAGCTACTTTAATGTTCTACAGACATCACTTTCTCAATGAGACCTTATCATGATATTGAATTTTAAAAATGTATTTGTTGAGAATTTTTCATTAGTAAATAATTAAATAATTTTAATAAGTGATGTCTGAGCATCTTTTGGTGCTATTCTATTACTAATGTATTTCTAATTTTTATAATAAATGTGATACATTAGACCACATTTACAAGGAAGAAATAGACAAATTTAGAAATGACAAAGGAGATATGATGACATCCTTTGACTGAATTAGACTTGCATGCAATCAGATGGCAAAATAGTAAAATTCTAGGATGAATTGAATCAACTCATTAAAATAAACATTTCCAAAATAAATTCAAAAGTTGCATGAAATACAACAATTTTAATTGTTTTCTTAATTTAAAAAATTCCCTCAACTTATATTGTCTTTTTGATCTAAGAATTGGCCACTATATATTTTTTAATTCCTAAGTAGTTTAGACTTCCATTGTTAACATATATTTTTCTAATTATGATTATGATTACATGACAGCAGAAAACATCTTAAATGTAAATATTTTGTTTGTTTTCTTTCTTGGCCAAATACATAATTGACTTTTACAAAAAGTTGATGGACAGTGAGAAGCATTTTCTTGTTTTTTAACTTAAAACTCTCTGTCTGTATGTGTGTTCAGGTGGGTGTGTGTCAACTATTACCTTTCTTTATTTTCTTTTAACCCTTGCATATTGACTTCTTTGACTTATAGTTTAAAGGGCTCAGAGCAGTTGTATTTTCCTAAAAAATGTTGTTTTTTTCTCATAAAATATTCTTCATTTTATCTGATGCATTTAACCTCAAATAAACATTTTCTGTATTAATACTTCCCTATTTGCTTTCTATTTTATGGACTTTCACCTGATATTTATTACTTAATGCTTAACACTGTATTTTATACATCTTATATGTAGAACCCACATAGCTAGCTTTTTAACCTAATCAATAGTCTCTGACTTTTAAGGGGAAATTATTTAATATTGATTTTTAATTATTTAATACAATTATTTTATTTAATTATTACTTTAAATATTTTAAAAATTATACTAATTGCTCTGAAAATTCAATGAAAAAATTAAGCTGATAGAAATATTTACAACAAAGCAATCTATCCTTTTGTTACATGAAGTTATTAAAAAATACAAATATTTCTGATCAGTTTTTTCCCCCATTGTTTTCAATGCAATTACTTTATAAATTGTACCAGGATTAGATAATCAGTCAGGGATTTAAGCAGGTTATATTGTCCCAAGACAAATGAGTGCACAGTGAAGGAATCAGACTTTTAACTTCCATTTAATAAATGCACAAGACTAGTTACTAATCGGGTTAATCGAATTTCATATGTATTACACTTAAAAGACACTCAAATTATGTCTGTCATATTATAAAACTGTTTTCCTAGAACATGAGGATGATTCTGGCCTTGGGAACAAGTTGGGCCTTGATGGAGATAGTCCTTTCACATTTGAGAAAAAAGGAGTGGAAGTCTTCCATTGGGAATAGAAGTTATGAATTTAAATAAAGAAGTCAGGTCTGGAGCTGCAGATGTAAGAGTCCACTTTGAACATGTGTGGAAATCATAAAAGTATTGCCTCCTTGCATACTTAAATATTACAAACAGGGCATGCTGATACCAAAACCATGTTGGAAGTTTAACTGTAATAACTATTTCAGTTCAAACACAGTAGTGCCGTGTAAGTGAAAAGTAACCATGTTGGTTGAAATTACAACATAAATAAAGTAATTCTACAGTCATTAGTAACACCTGATCAGAAGTCTTTTTCCCGTTCCCCACAAATAAAATAATTGGGACAAGAGTAATTGAGATTTCTTTTCTCTGAGTATTAAAATAATATTAACCAAGAGAAATAACTTCTATCTTCTCTGATGTGCTGGAAGAGATAGACCACCCGTAAATGGGTTTCCTACTCATTTGGGAGGAAAGAATAACAATGTATGTCTGGAGATCTAAATTCCAGAAAAGTAGTCTGTATCAATGACTTATTTACTGCCTTATTTTTGTAGTGGTAATAATATCTAAGAAAATGGTGACAGATTGTCAGGGTTCAAACCTTGCAGTCACCAGTTATTAGCTGTGTAATCTCAGAGAAATTACTTAGCATATGTCTAAATTTCCTCATCTTTAAAATGGGATACGAAAAATATTTTTGAGCAGATTAAAATAGGCAATTTATTTAATGTCCTTAGCATGGGGTTTAGCTTATTTAGTGGCTGAATACAATGTCATCTGTTATTATTAATTATCATTATATAAATCAAATTCAGTCTAAGGAGTTTTTTTCTATGAATTTTGCAAATCTATATTGAAAAACTATATATTAAATAATTCTATATGGTCATTCCCAACCTTAACTTTCTCAAGCTAAAACATTTATAGAGCAGAGAACTTTATGGAAGTTCTTTGATTGTCATCAAGTAACGATAATCACAGCTTTTTCATGTTATTTAGTATGTTATTTAGCATGTTATTTAGCATGTTATTCAGCTATTTCATGTTATATAGTATGCCTTATACCAAAAGTAATAATACTTTGGATAGAAAAGTATTTTTTGATATTAATGTGTACATGTTCTGTGCTCCATTCATAAAATAGATAGTTCCTCTGACTTAGTTAGATCCTTCTTGAGTGAACTGAACTGTTAAAGTCTGTGTTGTTAGGGAGAAAAAGGACCATGAGGAGCTGTGCAAAGAATGCCATTGTTCTCATAATTATAACTCTTTATGTCAGTATATCCACATGCAACAAATGTTACTGCTATCAGCGGTTGAATTAAATGAGATATTCTGACATGCATGGATAGCATAAGCATTATTTTAAATACACTTGAATAAGTATATGTTTTTATGTGTTAGATATTCTCCTTGAACTGGAGTTGAATTGCGGAATAAAAAAAAGTCCTCGTCATTGATGATCTGCATTTTGTGAAGGAAGAAGTTAAACAACTAACAGTGATGGCATTTCATAGTCTCATTTATGAGCAGCTACATCCTATGGCAGAATGACTAGCTCTAAAGAATATCATTTCTTAGCATCAAAGTGAAAAATAGAGAAATAAATGGAAGATTTCAAGTCAATGTTTTCCTTCTTTCTTTTTTTTTTCTTCAGTAATTCCCAGAATAGGCTTTATTTTTCTGGTTATTTTCTTTGTTGAAGTTCTGAGTACTCAGTTAGATTAAATTGTGTGGATCTAGTAGTCAATTTGCATAACCAGTTCAGAAGCCTTCTGTAATACAGCCCCTATCAGCTAGAGTTGGCAAGACAGAAATAGCTGGCTGGGGACTGAGAGGAGGCGTACTTTGTGGAACGAGTGGAAAGTGGAAACTGGCACATAGGCAAATTTCACCTACCTTACTGTTTGTCTTAAAGGCAGGGGATATCATTATAAAATGCCATGCAGTAGATAGAAAATACCTAATAATGGAAATAGATGTTAATTTTGAATCTGATTTAATGGCTATTGTAGGAAGACTAATATAAAGACTAGAGAAGTCTTTTTTGTATATTTTTAAAATTACTGATGACTTAAAAAGGAACAATGTGTATCTGTTGAATGGGAAAATTATCTGATTCAAAAAGTAGTTATTATTCTGTCTTAATGCTATGAAACTTTAACTGCAAAATGAATAAATGAATGACTAATATTTTTTGCATGCTAATATTCACTGGCATTTTGAATAAACACAATAATGTTTAAAATATCTTGATTTCTGAGCCACCCAACAGATGTAGATCACCATCAGAACCTCAGGTCTCAAAGGAAGTCATTTTTATAAGACACTGCCTTTCTTACAAATTAGTGAAAATTTTTTTTCTAGCAATTACAATTAGTAGAGTCTATTCTCAATAATTTGGAGCAATTAGACTAAAGTTTTGAATGACAAATTTCTTACACATTGCCATTTAATTTTAATCAGAACACTACTGTAACAAAAATGTTAATGAAAACACATTTTCAATCAGCCTTGAGAGGAAAGGAAAGTACATCCATTTAAAAAGTGACAGTGACACAGAAATCAATAACCCATGATGGATTTGAAGGATGAGGTTTTTTTTGTATGTTAAAATGCCTGATATGAAAAAGAAAAATGCTTTGTAACTAATTGCAGGAGCATAGAAAACTGCCTCTGAACTTTTTAGTAAAAGAGGCTTATATAAATACCACTGTATAAATAAAAAGAATACTGAATTGTACCACGGTTGTGTAAAACTTTGAAACTACAAAGTGAAAAGTATCTGGTTTTATATTTTGCTCATTTTTAGCTGTAGTTTTTCACTTGTAAAATGTATTTCATAATGATTAATTTGAATTTTAATTATAATGATATTAATTGGTCATTGAGCAAATTAAACAATAGTATGCATATACAGATAGTCCCTGACTTACAATGGTTCCACTTACATTTTTTCAATATCTGAAAACAATACATTGAATAAAAATTGTACTTTAAGTACCCATTTAACCATTCTGTTTTTCATGCTCAGTATAGTCTTCAATAGGTAACATGAGATATTCAAGATTTTATTATAAAATGGATTTTGCGTTAGATGATGTTGCCGAACTGTAGGCTAATGTAAGTGTTCTGAGTGCATTTAAGGTAGTCTAGGCTAAGCTATGATGTCTAACAAGTTAGGTAGATGAAATGCGTTTTTGACTTACAATATTTTCAATTTATGATGGATTTATCCAGATGTAACCCCATGGTAAGTAGCACAGTGTCTCTATGTATTCTTTAGTATACTGTTTCAAAAGCAGCAGTTGTTTACCCAGAATCAGTTTCTGTCATTGTTGTTTAAAATTCCACACATGAAACCTATACTAGAGAAACACTGTTATTGATGGAGAGGGTAATTTTTTAATGAGAAATTATATTTATAAAATAAAAGACCCTATCATGTCAAGCCAAAGGAAGGAATTATTTTCATTGTAACAAGACATTCCATAGGAATCTCTAGGTCAGGACACATTACAACCATAGGTTCATTCCAGAGTGTTTGCACCTTTAGTCAATGATAAGGGTCTGACTCAATTTTCCAAAAAAAATTAATTAAATATATATGTTTAAATTTGTTCCAAAAAGAAAGTATGCAAGGATTATGGAAAATAAGTTTCCCCCCTTTTTTTTGGTTGGAATTAAAGCATCTTATCAACTAGAAATCTGATTTTTATTTAAATAAGCTATCATTCGTTTTTACTTACATCTGGTTAATTTTAAATTTGATGTGAAAGTATTTATTCAATAAAATCTGTTTAAAAAAATTCTTAACAATTATGAAATCAATGGAGAAATTTCAAAATAAATATGACTTTTGTGATAAAATAAAACGGGGCCATCATTGCCTGTGTCACAGACAACAAGTGTCATAGTGGAACTTAATGTGCGTATTTTCTTTGAAGATACTCAATATTAAAGCAATCATAGATCCTATTTTCTTTTGGAGTCTTGAATGCCCCTTAAAAGAAATAAAAATTGCTGGGTGCAATGGCTTATGCCTGTAATCCCAGTGATGGCAGCAGCAGCCTGTCTGGAGCGGCTGCTGTGAAGATGTCTGCAGAGGGGTTGGCGAAGCTGAGGCTGAGCACTCCAAAGAGCCAGCGGGGCTAGCAACAGGCAGAAGCCCTGTCCCCTTCCAAGTTAGAGGCCGCAGAACCTCCATCCTCCCAGGCACAGCTTCAGGACCCAGCATTAGCTGTGAACCGGGCATTCATGCCTAGGAAGTTCCATCTGCCCCAGCTGACCTGGAAATATCTGCTCCCACTGCCCAGCCTCTCCCAACTCTGCACCTCTCCCTGCTCTGATTTGGGAGGAAAGTTGAGGCCGAGCCTGGGTAGTATCACAACCCAGCCCAGTGTGCATGTACTTGGGGCCCCGCTGACACACCAGTCCCCTGTCACCTAGGCTTCCTCTAGACTTTGGGTGTGGAGGATCACAGGAGGGAACCAGAGGGGGACCTGAGGACAGCTTGGCACGGGCCTGCAGATGCCCCTCGGCAGGAACAGCATGGGCACCAGGGATGGCAAGTTGATGGCAGCAGGAGACAGACTCCTGGGTGGAAAAGGGTGGTCCTGGTGAAGCCCCACCTTCAAGCCAGGAATGGCCTGAAGCCTGGGGGCTGGGCTGCCAGCTCCATGGACCAGAGTGAGAACTGATAGTGCTTTTTCTGGGCCTGCCTATGACAACTCAGGGACCAATCAGCATACATTTCCTCTCCTCTGAAGCAAGTAAAAACCCTGGACTCAGCAAGACTCAGTCAGACATTGGAACAACCTGTGTGCAGAGAGGAGTTACCCACTGTGGATCTCCTCTCAGCTAAGAGTTGCATTCCTTGGATGACCAGCCTGTGGAAAGGAACTACCCACTTCAGGTCTCTTGAGAGCTGTACTGTGGCTCAATAAAGCACTTCTTTACCTTGCTCACCCTCCAGGTGTTCATGTGCCTCATTCTTCCTGGATGTGGTACAAAAACTTGGAACACACCGGATAGCAGGACTGAAAGAGCTGTAACATAAACAGGGCTGAAACACCCCTCACTCACCACATTTTGGATGACAAGAAGGAGAGAAGAGAGGAGAGAAGAGCTGTGGTCCTTCAAGGAGCCCAGATCTAGAAACTCCCTGAATCAGGGCTGTGACACCTTCCTTGGGGCTCTATGGTTCCTTGCATCTCCAAGCTTCTGGGCACCATTGCATTCCCTGGTGCCAGCAGTGGAAGGCACTTGTTGTATGCATGGTCCAGCCATAGCCTTGCAGTGGGCTGGCACCCATTTCAGTGTCTGGAGCTGCCCACCCTGCTGCAGTTGGTGTGCTTGGCTGTGCACAGCAGCCAAACCCCCCAGTCGCTCGCTGATGCACCCCTCACTGCTCTGCATCTGACTTGTCCTTGGCAGGCAAGGATCCAGGCTGGTAGTGGAAACCAAGTGCAGCCAGCCAGGCTGAGTGGGTGGAATAAGCCCAGTGGGCTAAGCAAAACTTGGACAAAGATGCCAGAGGCCACAAAGGTTTCCAGCTGGCAAAGTAACACCCCAAGTATCCTGTGGCACCAGCACTTTGGGAGGCTGTGGCAAGTGGATTGCTTGAGCTCAGGAGTTTGAGATCAGCATGGGCAACATGGTGAAAACCCATCTCTACAAAAAATACAAAAAGCAGCCAGGCATGGTGGCACATGCCTATAGTCCCAGCTACTTAGGAGACTGAAATGTGAGGATTGCTTGTATCCAGGAGGTCAAGGATAGAGTGAGCTATGATCTTGCCATTGTACTTTAGCCTGGGCAACAGAGTGAGACTCTGTCTCAAATGGAAAAGAAGAAAGAAAGAAAGAAAAAAAGAAAGAAAGAAAGAAAGAAAGAAAGAAAGAAAGAAAGAAAGAAAGAAAGAAAGAAAGAAAGAAAGAAAGGAAGAAAGAAAGAAAGAAAGAAAGAAAGGAAGGAAGGAAGGAAAGAAGGAAAGAAAGAAAGAAAGAAACATAGAAAAAAAGAAAGAAATAAAAAGGACTCCAAGTCATCCTGAGCCTCATAAGATTCTTATCCATAAGTGAATCAGTGGACTCAAAGACTTCCCAGACTTGATACAAAAGAATACCTGAAATGATTGTTTGAGGAGAAAGGAGAAACAGGACAAGCCAAACTAAAACAAAACCATTCACATTGCTTCAAGTCATAGGATTTGGTGCAGGTAGACAATCAGGGTGAAATAAGGCTATATACAATTGGCCACATAGCCTTCTAGCTGTGACAGAGGGAAAGCTATTTAAGCTTTTCAAGACACAATTTCTGCTGCTATCTAATAGGCAACTGTGTACTTATAAAGTTAGAGGAAGTTCAATCAATGTGTGCAAAGTGCTACTTACTATGCCTAGGCAGGTGTGCTATTTCTCTGCATGTCTCATGGACAGAAAATATCTCTTTGCCAAAACAGAAACTGAAAAATGTTTCCAGTAAAAGGAGCTCTTCAAGTTAAAGCAAAAGTCCTCCCTCCGAAATCTAAAGTTTTGTGTTCTGCTGAGGATAAGTCATCCATGGTCAACTGCCAGGTCTCAGTTTGGAAGAGAGTCTTTTTTTTTTTTTTTTTTTTTTGAGACGGAGTCTTGCTCTGTCGCCCAGGCTGGAGTGCAGTGGCCAGATCTCGGCTCACTGCAAGCTCCGCCTCCCGGGTTCACGCCATTCTCCTGCCTCAGCCTCCCGAGTAGCTGGGACTACAGGCACCCGCCACCTCGCCCGGCTAGTTTTTTGTAATATTTAGTAGAGACGGGGTTTCACCGTGTTAGCCAGGATGGTCTCGATCTCCTGACCTCGTGATCCACCCATCTCCGCCTCCCAAAGTGCTGGGATTACAGGCTTGAGCCACCGCGCCCGGCCGGAAGAGAGTCTTTATCTGCTTGGGGAAGAATGAGATAATACTATTCAGTAGCCTACGCTTTCTAAAGATAAAGGTGTTTGAAGCCTCTGGATATTCCCAGAGCTGGAGAAAATGTATTGAATCTCTTCAGAAGCAGAGAAAGGGATGAGAGAGCCAAGGGTCAGTTGCTGTGTTGTCAGGGACTAGGTGAAGGAACTGACCATCTTATCTTTGCACCCAGTGTGCTGATATTTAGGGAAAGTGAACAGAGCCCTCAGAAATAATACCACACATCTACAGCCATCTGATCTTTGACAAACCTGACAAAAACAAGAAATGGGGAAAGGATTCCCTATTTAATAAATGGGGCTGGGAAAATTGACTAGCCATAAGTAGAAAGCTGAAACTGGATATTTTCCTTACTCCTTATACGAAAATTAATTCAAGATGGATTAGAGACTTAAATGCTAGACCTAAAACCATAAAACCCTAGAAGAAAACCTAGGTAATACCATTCAGGACATAGGCATGGGCAAGGACTTCATGTCTAAAACACCAAAAACAACGGCAACAAAAGCCAAAATTGACAAATGGGATCTACTTAAACTAAAGAGCTTCTGCACAGTGAAAGAAACTACCATCAGAGTGAACAGGCAACCTACAGAATGGGAGAAAATTTTTGCAATCTACTCATCTGACAAAGGGCTAATATCCAGAACCTACAAAGAAGTCAAATAAATTTACAAGAAAAAAACAAACAACCCCATCAAAAAGTGGGCAAAGGACATGAACAAACACTTCTCAAAAGAAGACGTTCATACAGCCAACAGACACATGAAAAAATACTCATCATTACTCACCATCAGAGAAATGCAAATCAAAACCACAATGAGATATCATCTCACACCAGTTAGAATGGCAATCATTAAAAAGTCAGGAAACAATAGGTGCTAGAGAGGATGTGGAGAAATAGGAACACCTTTACACTGTTGGTGGGACTGTAAACTAGTTCAACCACTGTGGAAAACAGTGTGGCGATTCCTCGAGGATCTAGAACTAGACATACCATATGACCCAGCCATCCCATTACTGGGTATATATCCAAAGGATTATAAATCATGCTGCTATGAAGACACATGCACATGTATGTTTATTGCGGCACTATTCACAATAGCAAAGACTTGGAATCAACTCAAATGTCCATCAGTGACAGACTAGATTAAGAAAATGTGGCACATAAACACCATGGAATACTATGCAGCCATAAAAAGGATGAGTTCATGTCCTTTGTAGGGACATGGATGCAGCTGGAAACCATCATTCTCAGCAAACTATCACAAGAACAGAAAACCAAACACTACATGTTCTCACTCATAAGTGGGAATTGAACAATGAGATCACTTGGACACAGGAAGTGGAACATCACACACTGGGGCCTATTGTGGGGAGGGGGAAAAGGGGAGGGATAGCATTAGGAGATATACCTAATGTAAATGACGAGTTAATGGGTGCAGCACACCAACATGGCACATGTATACATATGTAACAAACCTGCACGTGGTGCACATGTACCCGAGAACTTAAAGTATAATAAAACAATAAAAAATAAAAAAAATAAGGTGTCATCTCCTGAGCTGGGTAGGGTGTGGTGGTAAGTGAGTGAGAGCAGCAAATAGAGAAAGGAAGGTAGAGTCTCAAGCAGACCCTGTCAGGGAACTTGTATACAATTTATTTGCAATCACGTGGTTGGGAGGAGTGCGGGAAAACTCAGTTGAATCTGAGCCAAATCCCTCTTCATTAAAAACTGGGCCCTTGATTTTTCCTGTAACTTGTTTGGCTTAGTGGAATCAAGAGTGACATATAAAAGGATATCCCAAGCCCTGTATTCTATTTTGAACATATCTTTGTATGTAGTTGTTAGGCCTGAGACATTTTAGAGAAAAGCAAAGGTTTGAGATGATTTCAATTGATCTAAAGAAGGAAATATCAATATTTGGTTTACATTAAAATAAAGGGAAGTAATAATAATAGAGCAAGAAGTTAAGTTGTTGTCCTGGGAACAAATATTAAGAGTGAGAGACATGAACTTGGCATCATGGGAGAATTCGATCTTTCTGAGATCCAGTTGTAAGCAGAGATCAAACCATAGGTATGAAGAACTTTGAAATTTAAGAATAAGTAACTTTCAGGAAAAATAATTTGGAATTACATGGTAAAAAATGTAAACTAGGATTACTTTGTGCCATCTTTTTAGTGGAAAGATGCAAATAGAAGTCGGAAACAAACTATTCGAAGACAATTGTTTAAATCCGTGACAGTTGATATGGTTTGCCTGTGTGTACCCACCCAAATCTCACGTCCAGTTGTAATTCCCCATGTGTCAGTTGAGAAGCCCGGTGGGAAGTGACTGAATCATGGGGGTGGACTTCCCTCTTGCTGTCAGAGTTCTCATGACATCTCGTTGTTTGAGAGTGTGTAGCGTGTCCCCCTTTGTGCTCTCTCTCCTGCTACCATGTAAAGAAGATCCTTGCTTCCCCTTCCTCTTCTGCCATGATTCTGTTTCCCAGTCATTCTTCCTAGTAAGCCTGTGAAACTGTGTTCAATTACAACTTTTTCCTTTATATGTTACTCAGTCTCAGTCAATTCTTCATAGCAGTGTAAAAACAGAATAATACAGCCATCATGATGAAGATGTAATTGTTTGAAGACAAAGAAAAGCATATCATTTCAAAATGTTGCTTTTTCCTCTACAGTGTTTTTTCTTTTTAAATTTATGCATTAGGAATGACATCATATAATGATAGATTTTTGAGGTTTTTGTTTATTTATTTTATTGTCTCTATTGCAGCCTTTTGCTTTTGTTAAGGTAACATAAGCCAAATACTATTTTCCTTTATTTTATTTGCCTTCATTTTGGAAGTAAAATAAAAGCAGTGCAATTCTTTAAATGGTTGGCCAAGGTAGTTCTGCAATCACTTAAACTTACTTTTCTCTGAGGTAATACTATGTTATTATTGAGAACTGAGTCAGGTTGTCTACACAGATAAAAACCTTTAGATTTTTAGAGCTGGGATAGATATTGAATATTATTTACCTCAGGGTAGTTCCCAATTCTGGTTGTACGTTGGAACAACGACTTGAAAATACATCTCTACGTGTAGAGCTCAAGTTTTGTTCCACGTGGTTCTGATACAAACTAAAGATTGAAAACCATTGATATATAATCCATTTCCTGTAAAAAACAATTTGGGAAATTGAAATTCCTGGAGATTAAGATTTCAGTCAATGTTACTCAATTAGTAAATAGCATATTTGTGATTGAAGTCATGTGTTTTGAACTCAAAATAAGAGATTTAAAAATATGTTATGAATATAAAGCCTTATAGAATAGCTTGTGCCTCAAAATACTTAATATTTAATATTTCTGGTCATTGCCTTTATTTTCAAAATCAATTGACTAATTCAAAGATTCTCATTCTTATTCACCAAAGAGTTAATTTTTTTTCTAGGGCTGGCACTGTGCAAGTTAGCGAGTATGGGTGATTAGGCAGCATATGGAATAGTTGAAAGCATTCTTGGGTGTGCTACTTTGTATTCCTTGTAATGTCACTCATTATTCTATTTGACTTTAATTGTGTTCTTAGGTGGATATGTTAAAGATTAATGATGCATTTAGCCTAAACCAAGACTTACAGAGATGTGAAGATAAAAAAGAGAGTAGAAGCTATAATAGTTAAAGATTTTGCTTTTTCTCTTTGGAGAGACTATATCCTGAGGATTTTATGTGAAAAAATTTAAGTAGTTATAGTCAGTCTCCTGGTGGATATGTTACTATCCCATATCCTTGCCATAAAGCTGATATTCTAAGTCTGCCATCCGACTTGGAAATATATAGTGAGCTGGTGTGCAACGAGAGCCATTATCTAGCTCAATACTGTTGGCTTTAATTGAGCAGAGTGTGTACATAATATTCACATTGCATTACTTGGAAAAAATACAACTTCCCATTTTATATGGAATAAGATGTTAGTCTTTTCATAAAAAGTATGGGTCGAAGTCCTGGGATGAGGATTTTTTTTGTAAGTAATTTAAAAATGTATTGACTGGCTATAGGTGGAAATGTAGCTACAACTAAATCAACATATGTACTAGTTACAGTAACAAGAGGAGATGAGATACCTTTTTCATGGATTAAATGAGTAGGGTTGGACTTGTAATAAAATTGCAACGATGATGAGAATAATATTCTTATTGTGCTACTGATGGTAGTAGAAGTAGCAGTAGCAGCAAGACAACACATATATTTAGCACTGGTGTTGTTCCAGGCATCCCTGTAAAGTCTATATATGTATCACTTTATTTAAATGTTCACAGTAATCCCACAAAATAGGTACGAATTGTATACCCATTGTTCAGGTGATAGGCATGAGGGAGAGGGAGGTTAAGTAACTTAATCAAGATCATACCACCAGTAAGTTGAATATGTGAGACCAAAAAAGAAAAACAGTGTGGGCTATAGTGTCTGTAAATTTGTGTGTGTGTATGTGTGTGGGTGTGTATATATATAGAGATATAATCCACATACTAAAGAATTTACACAATTAAATTGTAGAATTCAATGTTTTTAGTAGATTTGCAAGTTGTACAAATATCACCACAATACATTTTAGAACATATTCATCATCCCAAAAAGAAATCCCTTCTTCTTTTGCAGTCACCTCTCATTTTCCACTGAACCCCCATGCCCTAGGCAACGATGAATTTACTCTATACATTTGTCTGTTCTGGACATTTTGTGTATATGATACCATATAACTTATAGTTTTTAAAAATGTTTTCTTTCAGTCATCATAACATTATTAACATTCATCCATGTTGTACCTGTGTCAGTACTGCATCCCTTTTATTGGTGAATAATAGTCTATCGTGTCAATGTACCACATTTTACTTATCCATTTATGGGTAGATGAGCATTCAGATTATTTCCAATATTTGGCTCTGACAAATAATGATGCTATGAATATTAATATCATAACACTTGCAGGAGATAGACACCACCTTTTAACAGTGGAATTACAGTTGCCAAATGATGTTATAATAAAAAAAATACAGTTCAAAGTTATGGATGAGTCCACAATATCTACACAAATCACCAAAATTTTGTTCAGGCTTCCTAGTTTTAAAAACATAAATTTTACATATTAATCTCATGGATTAATGGTGTTAATTGTTCAGATATATTGACTGAGTTATATTCATCTTTTTTCTCCAAAAACTAGTACTAGGGTTATGTATCTAGGTCTAAAGCTAGGGTTTAACATCTATTGGATGGTCATTAAATCTTTGCTAAATAAATACATCATTATAAGAAAAATACATTTATTAGCAGTGTCCTATACTCATCGCATATAAGTAATTTTTGTCTCAATGTCATCCTCTTAGTGACTGGTTGTTTTGGTCAGGCATTACATATGACACCAAAAGAACTCGAGTCCAGCTACGGGAACCATTTCTGTCATATACCTCTAGCATTGTCTTCCAAAGGCAGTCTCACCCTTAATTAAGTACTTCCCCTCCTTTTGAAGGAATATATCTTAGTTTCTTGAGTTTGGGAGGTAACATTTAATCCCATGTGTGTTTGTGATATTTCACACTTTTGTCTACATGGAAAAAAAGACTTTAAACAGATCTATTTATTTCCTTAGCAGATCATCGCTGTGTCTCACAGATAAAGTGTTCTAAGTCCATTATTTAATACCTAGGAGTGGCTGTGGGAATCCACATGCTCACTCGCTGTCTTTTGGAAAGAGATAATTCATGCATTTTTCTTCTAAGTGAAATATCACTGTGAATCCTGATTTGCAATTCAGTTTCTTGTTGCAACTTGATTTTTTTTTTCTTTTCTTTTCTGTGACCAAAAGCCCTTGCTTGGATCTATGATACCTTGCTAGACTTTGTCAGCTCCATTGTTTTCAAAGAGGATCCCAGGTCTCTTTCTGTCGTAGTCATACTCTAAATGAACCAATATTCTCCTTTCTCATGACAATATGCTCTCTGCCACATATGATCACCTTTATTTTTAGGAGTTCTGAGGCCATCCCTCCAAACTACATAGGATTGGGCAAACTTGTCATATACCCTCGCTAACCCACTCTCTGTAGGGCAAATGGTACACTTGCATTATCTTCTCTTTAATTCTAGGTCCTACTCATCCTTGGGTGAGTCACTTCTCTTTAGTGTTACACAACTGAAGTTCCACCATGCTTTTCATATGAGTCAGCAGAAATTAATCCTCATTCTCTTGCATTTTCTTCATTTGCAAATCAGATGAGTAGATGAATGATTTACTAATGTTCATAAAGTTGGTCCAAAATGTATTTTACATTTCATGAAAATAGATGTATCTCAAAATCAAATGGTTGGAAATGCAGACAATTTCATTATAATCATCAACAAACATACTTAGGTGTTTGTAGCTTTGACATTTAAAAATATGAATTATAATAATTTAATGAGAAGCTTCATCTTATATTTAATATCCAATATTTTACAACCAAATATCTCAAATATGACTATTGAGACTTTTACACTGGATCCTCTTTAAAAGAGTAGTTTTTTTGAAAATGTTTTCATCTTTTCCTCTCTCATGATACTAAGCAAATATTTGTTTTATTCTCAATTTACAACTATTAATTAAATGTATATGAATGTGTGTTTGCTTCTTTATCTCTTCAGTGTTTTATTTTTCTTTAGTTTCTCATATATATATTTCCATATAACTCAGAAGTACCAGCAGTAACTACTCCTACCAATGTTAAAAATTTATTGAAATCAAACAGGTTTAGGGAGTTTTGTTTGTTTGTTTTTTGCTATGTTGCTTGCAACAAATTTAAAGTGATATGAGTTTCAAGTCTCTTTCAGTCACAGTTTCTTTACCAGAAAAACAAAGGTAAATAAAATCAGGTGGGATTAGTGTGAGGATTCTAATGAATGTATGTAAGTAAATAACTAGCACAATTTCTTGAACTCAATAGTATTCTATTGACACATTGTTATTAGAAAAATATATTTTACTAAGATATTATCATAGCATTGTTTTCTAACAGTGTCATTCAGTAGAGTAGGTAATACTTTTATCTTAAATGCTTATTTTATAAAACTGAATTAACACATTATCTGCTTATGTGAAAACTGCTTGGTTCAAATGAGCAAAATATCAATGATATTTATTTTGCAATCTGGAAGTGATATTGCTGTTTTCTAGTTATTTTTTTTGGGGGGGGGTTGTTTTTGTATTTCCAAAAATTGTGTAAACTATATATCCTATCCTAATTAGTCAAAAGATTTTTAATTAAGCACTGAGTTATTCACCCTGTTCAAAATTATTTGAGTCACACACACTTAATAAACTTTAAGTCTACCTGGTGTTCCCATGTTAATATGATCTGGATGAATAATAGATAAAGAAGAACTAAGCCAATCAAGCAGTAGTTCTGTGGAAAAAAAACTAAACACAGTATTTTTAAGGGCTGACAGCTTTCTGCATATATTTCCCAGATTTTATTGTTGTTGTTTTGAAACAGCATGGTGCCAAAATATGCTTCCAATTTTTGAAAAGCTGCTATGCAGAAATATATTGAACTAATGGTATAGAAGATTTGTATCTCACTACACACACTTTGTTCTCCTTGGCTGTTAAGTGGTGCCGAAACTCCAGGGCTGTACATTTTTCAAACAAATTGGCAGAGCTATTGTGGCAATGGGATTTGACAGAACAACACATTCATTTCTTTGCTGATTCTAGTTGCATTGTTGTGCTAAGTCTATTTCATTTTTTGAACTCTTTCACTGAGTCAGTAAGATTATAAACTCAATATAAATAACTAAAAATGATTTAGTACATTCAAAAGCACTAGAAAAATAAAGTCTCATACAAAGGAGTTTTTTCTTTTTCTTTTGAGACAAAGATGCCTGTGTTCAAAACTGCCCCTGACCAGCCAAACTTGCAGATTAATTTTTATGAGCTGCTTCTTTCTGCATTGTTTTTAGACTTTCAGAGCATGGATCTCTCTGACCTTCTCTCTTGGTTTAATATTTACTTTGAGATATTAGAAAGGTGAGTTTTTCAGGGTAAAGTAGCAAAACCAAACTAATGAATTCTTAAAAATTTAAGAGAGATTTAAAAAATATTTTATTCAGTGCTCTGAAATTTGTTTCTCAAATTTTGATTCGTAGCTTTTAAAAATTATGAATACATAACAGTTACATTAATACATATTGTGGGATATATATGATATTTTGATACATGCATACAAGGAGTAAAGAGCAAATAAAAGTAATTGGGATATCTGTCAACCTCATACATTTAGCACTATTTGTGTTGGGAACATTCCAAATGTTCTCGTCTAGATATTTTGAAATATACTATAAGTTCTTAGTAATTGTAATTATCCTACTGTGCTGCTACTGAATACTAGAAGTTCTTCCTTCTATTTAATGGTATTTTTCTACCCAATAACCATTCTCTCTTCATTGCCCCATCTCCACTGTCGTTCCCAACCTGTGGTAGCCACCATTCTCCAGGATGTTGCAAATGAAAATATTACATTATTTTTATATGGATGAATAATATATATATATATATATATGGATGAATATATATAATATATATAACAGGTTTATTCTGCATCTCACCCATTATTAATAGTGCTACAATAGACATACTAATCTCATTTCTTTTGGATATATCCCAGCAGTAGGATTGCTGGATCATATGTTAGTTTAGCTTTTGAGAACACTTCATAGTGTTTTCCATAGTTGTTGTACAGCCAACTCAGTTTTGACAAAGGTGCCAAGAGCATACATTGGTGATAGGACAATCTCTTCAATAAATGGTGCTGGGAATACTGGGTATCAATATGTAAAAGAATAAATTTAGACCCTTATCTATTTTCATATACAAAAATCAAGTAAAAGTGGATTAAACACTTAAATGTAAGATCTAAAACTATGAGACTAGTGGGAGAAAACACCGGGGAAATGTTTCAGGATATTGGTCTGGGAAAAGATTCATTTTGAGTAAGGTTTCAAAAAACATAAAAGCATAAATTGACAAATGGTATTATGCTAAGGAAAGTTTATGAACAGCAAAGAAAGCATTCAATAAAGTGAGGAAACAACCACAGAATGGGAGAAAATATTTGCAAACTATCCAGTCCCATCCAGCAAGGGAAGAATAAGAAGAATGTACAAGAACTCAACTCAGTAGCAAAATAATAATAATAGTAATAATTTGACTCAAAAATTGGTGAAATATCTGAATATACATTTTTCAAAAGACGACATGCAAATTGCTAACAGATACAGTGTTCAGAGTCACTAATATTCAGGGAAATGCATATCAAAACCACAATGGTTTATCTCACCCCAGATAGAATAGCTATTACCCAAATAAATAGAAAATAAGACTCTAACAAGGATGTGGGAAAGGGGAATGCTTGCACACTGTAGAAATGTAAATTAGTGTCTGGGCGCGGTGGCTCACGCCTGTAATCCCAGCACTTTGGGAGGCTGAGGCGGGCGGATCACGAGGTCAGGAGATCGAGACCATCCTGGCTAACACAGTGAAACCCCGTCTCTACTAAAAACGCAAAAAGTTAGCCGGGAGCGGTGGCGGCGCCTGTAGTCCCAGCTACTCGCTACTCGGGAGGCTGAGGCAGGAGAATGGCGGGAACCCGGGAGGCGGAGCTTGCAGTGAGAGGAGATCGCCCCACTGCACTCCAGCCTGGGCGACAGAGCGAGACTCCGTCTCAAAAAAGAAAGAAAGAGAGAGAGAGAGAGAGAGAGAGAGAGAGAGAGAGAGAGAGAGAAAGAAAGAGAGAGAGAGAGAGAGAAAGAAAGAAAGAGAGAGAGAGAGAAAGAAAGAAAGAGAGAAAGAGAGACAGAAAGAAAGAAAGAAAGAAAGAAAGAAAGAAAGAAAGAAAGAAAGAAAGAAAGAAAGGAAGGAAGGAAGGAAGGAAGGAAGGAAGGAAGGAAGGAAGGAAGGAAAGAAAGAAGGAAGGAAGGAAGGAAGGAAGGAAGGAAGGAAGGAAAGAAGGAAAGAAGGAAAGAAGGAAAGAAGGAAAGAAGGAAAGAAAGAAAGAAAGAAAGAAAGAAAGAAAGAAAGAAAGAAAGAAAGAAAGAAAGAAAGAAAGAAAGAAATGTAAATTAGTATGGTAACTGTGGAAAACAGTATGGAGGCTTCTTAAAAAACAAAACATAACTAAAAATATTTTCTTATTTAACAGAAAAGCAGACTCAACCTCCCATCTGGTTTCTGGGTTTTCTTAACAATGTCTCTTTTAGGTGACTATAAAATCATTTTAGGAAGGATCTGAGAGATTAATATTTCACAAGGAGGCAAATTTCACTGCTCTATTATGTGATGAATTAAACCTTCTACCCTCATCATGTTTCACTGCTTTACATGTAGTAAATACTTCAATATTTGTTACAACCCAATGGACCAGCATTACTGTACAGAAAATGAGGGACAGTGAAGTTAGTGAATTTATCCAAGATCACACGTCTATTAAGTAGCAGAACCAGGATCTTGACCAAGCAATCTGGCATCAGAATCTGTGTTCTTAGCAGGCCATGCTGTCCCGTCAATATAAAGGAAATTAAAGCAACTACACACACATGTACACAGACACACACACAATGTTTGTGTATATATATATATAATGTGTATACTAAAATCAGAAATATTGACATTAACTTTTTTGAAATGAAATAATTTCATAAAAATTATGTGGGTAATTTAAGGATGAATAAGGAAAAACCCAACCATAACAATATCATCATGCAAATTGCTAACAGATACAGGGTTCAGAGTCACTAATATTCAAGGAAATGCATATCAAAACCACAATGATATATCTCACCCCAGATAGAATAGCTATTACCCAAATAAATAGAAAATAAGACTCTAACAAGGATGCGGGAAAGGGGAATGCTTGCACACTGTAGAAATGTAAATTAGTGTCTGGGCGCAGTGGTTCACGCCGCAGTAAACATAACTAAAATGAACCATGCTAATATTCAGTGAGATTATTAGAACTGGAATGTCTTAATAACAATTTGAAAGTAAAAAAAAGTGTAACAAAAATCAATGAAGAACGCAAAATCAGTAATCATTCAAATGTACTGAAAACTGATAAATCAGTGATATCCCTGAAAAGAACATGAGAAATGAATCTAATCAATATATATTGCAAAAATGTAACAAAATTTGCATTCTATAATATATTCACAGGAGTAAATTTAATCTAAAATTAATACATTAATGACATTTAAAAATATAGAAACTTTATCAAATAATTGTTCTGCCATTTCATCTTTTTTAGTGTTTTCATAAGAAAACAATAAATGTAGAATTTGTGCTTGTAATGCTTGTAATACATTTGAAGTCCCAGGTCATTAAATTTAGGCATACCTGTATATTAGAGCTGCTAATTTGCACTTGTGGAAAAATACTGAAAGAGATGATTAGCAAACTTGTAACATAGGACACTATTTAGCAAACTATAGTTGGCTTTCTATCTTTCAAAAAGAAGGCAAACTTCATAAGGGTTTATATTTTTTCTTCAATGGTGTTATATCTAACTTCTGGAGTGATGCCTGTCACATAGCATAATTCCAAATATATTCAAATTAATTGAAAAACTTTCTATAGAGAGCCTATAGCAAAAAAAAAAAAAAAAAAAAAAAAGAAAAGAAAAAAAAGAAAAACCACTAAAAAATTAAAGTAATTTATGATGTTAGAATTAAAGATACAAGCTGGGCGTAGTGGCTCACGCCTGTAATTTCAGCACTTTGGGAGGCCTAATTGGGTGAATGACCTGAGGTCAGAAGTTTGAGACCAGCCTGACCAATATAGCGAAACCCTCTCTACTACAAATTCAAAAATTAGCTGGGCATGGTGGCGAGCACTTGTAATCAATACCAGCTACTCCAGAGGCGAGGCTAGAGAATCGCTTGAACCCAGGAGGCAAAGGTTGCAGTGATCAAGACTGCGCCCTTGCACTCCAGCCTGAGCAACAAGAGCGAAACTCCTTCTAAAAAAAAAAAAAAAAAAGGTAATGAAAGAAATTAAAGGTAGCTGGTGTTCATTAATTATATTTCCTCTTTTGAAAAAGCTAATCGTATTTAGAATAATAAAAATATCATGAGAGCTAGAAGCTTATTAATCTTAAGTTCTCTCTAATGTTTTTCAAAACACTGCAACTGGGGAGAGAAATCCTGTCCAATGGCCAAAGGAATTCTAGCTGAACAGATCTGTAGAGAAGTACGGGTACTGAATATTTGGAACAGGCCAGGAAGTCCCACAATTTTATTTTAAATTAAATTCATCAATGACGTAATGCATTTGATTTTGTAGAAACTTAGTAGAAAACAACAAATAAACTTCTTGATTTAAACAAGCAGTAAATCCTAGGCATGTCCATCAGTTGCATCAACATGATATTAGAAAACTGATAAGAGGCCATATCACTACATACTTGATATTTATACCTTATTGAGAGACATTTTGTGATTTGGTTAAAGTTTCTGCTTTAAATATGAGCATATTTTGTTAAATGTCTTAGAACAGAGAAACTTGAAATTGAGTGGTAGAAACATGTTGTTAAATCTCTGCGTGAGACTTTTATGTGTAGTGATGAAGAAAGATGGAGATATTGCAAAGACAAAGCTTGTGGTATAATTTAGTCTTTATTTCTCCAGGTAATAATTATCAATGCTATGGCATTGGTAATTAAATTCAAAAGCCACTGGGAGTCATAATCCATTTAATTACAAGCTGGAGAAATGGAGTGTAAGAAATGAGCTCACCTGGATCACCTGGGAAGGCTCAGAAGACACGTGGGTGTGATGAAGGCCTCCCACACCTTATGTATATGTATTCTCTGTCCTCATTTACCTCTTCACCTATTTAAAAAGCCAGCAAGAACTTTTGCAATAAGTGATGATGAAGTTTAAACGTTTGCTACATATCATATTGGAAAGCCAGTGTTTCACTGATACTATTTTCTAAATGTTTTAAGCAGTTGAAAATATTAAAAATAGGTCATCAAACAGGATGACAAGGAATTGAAAATGAACGTACTCACAGAGAAATGTGGATAAGGAAATTGAAGTTTTCATCAGAAATAAATGTTTATTATGCTATAAATCCCCACTAAAATGTTTTGACATGTGCCTTTATTCAATTATTTATCATTAAATTTCATTAGTTCTGAATTATTTTAAAGTACATAAAACATGATATATTCTACAATGTGAATGATATAGCTTATTAAAAGCGGCTTTTTTGATGTCATATTTATTTTCACATAGTCACCTTCTAGAGAATTACCACATGAAAACTGCCTGGCAAAATTTATTTCAAAGTTTCTATATCTGCAAAAAATAGCTGAAGTTCTCCAAAACTGTTTAAAATTAATTGGGGAAAAAGTGTTCCCAATAGGAAAGTTTGCATCTTTCTCTTCAATAGAAAATTGAATAATTGTGTTAGAAGATTTTTATTGTTGTTGCCACTGCAATGACTGAAACCCAATGTAAACTAGGTTAAAGAAAAATTAAGGCATTTTATTGCCTTAAGTATCTAAAAAGTCCAAGGAATTAGACTGCTTCTAGGCACAGATGGATCCAGTGGTTCAAATAATGTTATCAGGGTTCTCAGTCATTCACACCTTCTCCTGGTTCTTACTGATAATTGAGTTCTTTCTCAGTCTTCTTCAAGACAGTCCCCAGTTCACTGGGCGTGCTTAATTCTAGAGAATGAGGAAAACCAGTCCTACTACCTGATCCAACTAGTTGATCCAACTACCATTTCGTGCTCACTGATAGATCATGCACTATGTCCAGGAAAATGGAGTTTGCTAGTAGTTCTGACAGAATCTGCCTGACTAGAATCTCACAAAATTGAGTTGGATTTTTCTTAAAAATACAATATTTTAGGCAAATATTAAATAGATATTAAAGCATTCAAATATATACATAACACATACGTGTGAATATCTGTTTACATTAGTATGTATAAAACCAAATATATTTAACTATTCATTTTTCCTTCAATAGAAATCCTATAATGTGCTCAACTCAGGTATCAGAAATCAGTATCAGGTATCATATATTGATTTAATTTGTCTTTGAAATTTTAGCATTAAAAAATAGCCACCATTTCTCCAACATCTGTGCCCTGTCAAGATGAAGTCACAAAAGATGGAAATTACCCTCGTACCTGAGACAAGCAAAAAAACTGACCAAGGCTTTCAAAGACACTGAACATAAAGCAATGAGTGAAATCATCCCTGAAATATATTTCAATAATAATAATAATAATAATAATAAAGAAATGAAAAGAAAAGTCCCAGCTTAGTGCCTTGATGGTTTCACATATGAGATAAGGAAGGGAAACCCAAGCAGATCCTGAAAATTTTCTTTACTTTTTGAGTTGAGATGGTACTTAGTATTTAGGGAGAAAAAAATGGCTAGAGTATGTCATACAGGATACTGGAGAGGAAAGAACTGCTCCGAGTAAGAACTCCAGAGATCTTTGGAGGAATACCCTCTATTATTCATCTGAGTATTGAATACCACAAGCATGCAAATAAATTACCTGAAACTGGTGAAAGAATTATCCAAAAGTGTTATGGTGAATGGTCCTTGTGGTCACACGGGGCTGAGAAGAGTGACCATTGCCATCAGTTTGACTGAAAAATCTTAAGATTAATGAAACGGGGTAGATTACTTAGAAAAGTCTTGTCCCTGTAGTATAAAATAATTAGCCCTAGTTTGAGGTTCTATCCTGACCAACAAATCTTAAAATCATAATTAGAAAGGATCAAACTATGTCCAAATAACTCAAATATTTTCCAGAAAAAAAAAAGTTTAAAAGAATTTAAAAATAAAGCTAAAATAGCAGCACCCAAAAAATAAAGACTCAATACATGAAGGAACAAATAAAATATTACAAAACATTGCAGTTTTAGGTCTAACATTCAATGAACAAAGAAGTTGTCATTTGTCATTCCTGTCCATACAAAAATAAATAATATATAAAACAACAACTTTTTTTAGATCCATTAGAAAACTGCAATTGCAGGAAAAATCACCTCCAAAATCTGCAGACAGGTGCATCTACAGTATCTAAGACATGCTTACCTAAAGCAGAAATCACTGGACTCATAAAATGGTAGAAACATTCAAGTGGTAATTTTCAGTAAGTTGTTAGTGTAGACTAGTAAGAAAGTAAGAGACTCCTAAGGCCACAATCCTTGAAGTTCACTAACTAATCGGCTATGACTCCAGAAACTCCAGGAGGACCACAAGGTGAGTCTCCAAGAAAGAGCCCCTATAAGATCTGAGAGTGGAGGGCAAGAACAGTCATTGTGAAATATACTCTCAGCTTTATAATAGTGGGCTGCTATACAGGAAAAATAACTTTACCTAAATACAATTCAGAAACCTAATTTTAGGTGGATTACAAATGAGATAATTTCAAGACAGACCTCTCTGAGTTGTACACAGAAAATCCCCAAATTCAAGAGAGGAGAAAAAAACCAAAACAAAACAAAAAATTAAATCCAAGGATATTAGGCAAATGTTAATACTTTGATGACTATAGTTAAAACATATATGGATCATTGCCCAACACCTAGCCAGGTTATTAAAAATCCTTACAAAGAAAACCTTTATATGCATTTTTATTACCAGATACATCACACCCAACTTTCAAAAGATAATTGCAAAGCATTCCTAAGGACAAGAAAAAAACACAGTTGAAATGGACAATGCAATCATCACAATCATACTCAGATATGAAACAGATGCTTGCATTATCAACAGGGAATTTAAAATAGTTATGATTATTATTTTAATGGCTTGAATGGAAAAACATGGACAACATGCAAAAGCAGATGGGAAAGCAGGTTAATGATAACTGTAAGAGAAAAATAATCCCCATATAATCTAAACATAAAACACAGTAATATAAGTGAAGACTGTCTTAGATGGGCTTATCAATATACTCAACACAGCTACTCGGGAGGCTGAGGCAGGAGAATGGCGTGAACCCGGGAGGCGGAGCTTGCAGTGAGCGGAGATCTAGCCACTGCACTCCAGCCTGGGCGACAGAGCAAGACTCCGCCTCAAAAAAAAAAAAAAAAAAAAAAGAATCAGGTACATGAAGATATGTCAATAGAAATTTCAGGAAACTAAAATTTTTAAAAATAAAAAAAGAGAACATACAGAAATTGTGGAGCAGTAGCTACATGTGTAACATACTCTTAAATGGAATACCTGAGGGAAAAGAGAGAAGCTATCATAAAAATTATTTAAGATATTAATGGCTATGAATTTTGCACAGTAACAACAGATATCAATCATAAGTTCAAAAATGTTTAGGGAGCTCAAAGCAGAATAAGGATCAAAAAAAAAAACCATCTTGTTAAGTGAAATATTTAATGTGTTAAATAAAAACATAGAGTAATATATCTACTGAATATATTTTTCAAAAGCATAGGTAAAAAGAAGATGTTCCCTGACAAACGTTAAGATAATTTATCACCACCAGATCTTCCCTACGAATGATGTAAAAAAAATTTATTCAGGCAGGTGGAAGAAGCTAAATACCAGTAGCTTAGATCTACATCAATGAAAGGCATTGATGAGGAAGCAAATGAAACTAAACTACATTATCTCTCCTATTCTTAAGAGATCTAAAATTTATTTTTGTTTGTACCCAGATGAGCTGAAGTACATCTAAAATGTGTTTGCTAACATCATAATAGTAAAAATGTATTGGGTGATTAAAGCATACATAGCTAAATAAAATAAAGGACTAACCTACCATAAAAGATGGGAGATTATAATTGGGGATGCTTTGTTTTAAGATATATGAACTGCACATGAAGCATTATATAGCATTATATGACACTCTTGGGCAACCATTTAAATAATATAATTTTAATACAAATTATAATATATGTAAATTAAAATTTTAAAACAGTCAATTGAAATAATAGAATAACTTAAAAATAAATATAATTGATATGCTAAGAGAAGAGATAAAATAGAATCATATAAAATGTCCAACTAAACCCCAGAAGACTTTCAGAAAGAGATGAAAAATAAGCAAAGAACACCTGTAAGGAATAGAAAACAGTATATAGTGGACGTGAATGCAACTATATCCACCAATTAGAAGAAATAGACATTTAATGGCTAGGCGTGGTGGCTCACGCCTGTAATCCCAGCGCTTTGGGAGGCCTATGTGGGTGGATCACTTGAGGCCAGGAGTTCAAGACCAGCCTGGCCAACATGGCGAAACCCCGACTCTACTAAAAATACAAAAAATTAGCTAGGCATGGTGGCACGCGATGTAGTTCCAGCTACTCAGGAAGCTGAGGCAGGAGAATCGCTTGAACTAGGGAGGCGTAGGTGACAGTGAGCCAAGATCATGCCATTGCACTCCAGCCTGGGCGAAACAGTGAGACTCTGCCTCAAAAAAAAAAAAAAAGGAAAAAGAAAAAGGAAAGAAAGAAAACATAGGCATTTAATCTATTAACACAGACATATGTGCCCTTCTATTTGGTGAATTTGAAGACATAGACATTTAATCATAGACACAGAACTTTAATCAGAGTAGATTTTAAAAATGACTATGCTGTATTACATCTACAAGGAACCAACTTTAAATATAAGGAGTCAGATTGGTTAAAAGTAAAGAATTAAAGAGATGGAGAAAGACATAGCATATGAACACTAATAAAAATAGGGTTAGACTTTATTAATTTCAAATAAAGCCAAGTTCAGAGTAACTAAAATTATCAGAGATAAAAAAGGGCATTGCACAATGATAAAGGGGTCAGTTCCCTAAGAAAGCATAATGATTCTTAATTAGTATGTATCAAACAGCAGCGTGTCAAACTGTATCAGGAAATAGCTGATAAAAACAGCAAGAAATGACAGATCCTCTATTTGGACTGAAGGCTTCAACACCCCCTTTTCTGTGATTGCTAAAACACGCAGGCATAAAATCGGTAAGAATATAGTTGACCGGAGCATCGCTATTGATTGATTTG
Source organism: Chlorocebus sabaeus (assembly GCF_047675955.1). NCBI lineage: Eukaryota > Metazoa > Chordata > Mammalia > Primates > Cercopithecidae > Chlorocebus > Chlorocebus sabaeus. The sequence continues at coordinate 78,963,365 of NC_132905.1, forward strand.
ATCTAATTGACATTTATAGAATACTTTATCCAACAACAGTAGAATTTATACTCTTTGCAAGTTCACATAAAATATTTACCAAGATAAACTGTAAACCGAGCTTAACAAATTTAAAATATAGAAACCCCCCAATATCCTCAAATAATAATAAAATTAAATTAGTATCAATAACAGAAATATAGCTGGAAAATTGCTAAATATTTGAAAATTAAAGTGCACAGTTCTAAAATACACATGAGTTAAAGAAGCTTAAAGAGAAATAAAAATAATGTATTTTAAACAATGAAAATGTAAACACAATATATAAACATTGATGGGATGTAGCAAATGCAATGCTTAGAAGAAAATGTGTAACATTAAGTTCATATATAAGAAAAGAAGGTAAAAAAAATCAGTAACTAAAGCTTCTTCCTTAAGAAATTAGAAAATGAAAGAATGATTGAAGCTTAAAGTAAACAAAATAAATGAAATAATAAAAATTTGAGTAAAAATCAGTGACATTGGAAACGGAAAATTATATAAATATATAATTATATAAATATTATATAAATATATAAACAGAAGACAAAAGTTTCAAATAGAACACATAAAAGAGAAGAGATCACTTCAGATCTCATAAACATTGATTAAAATAATAATATAGGTAACTTTATACAAATTGATTTGGTAACTTTGATACCATGGACCAATTTCTTGAACTGTGCAAAGACCAAAAATCTCATGAAGAGACAAAGATCATGGGAATAAGCCTGTTTCTCTGAAATAAATGAAGTCAATAACAAATGACTTTACATGATTAAAGCATCAGATGAGGATGGTTTCACAGGTTAATTTTAGCAAAACAAATTTAGAAATATATGAAAACATAACATAAATTATGTAATTGTATTAACTGATGAACTAAAATTATTTGACAAAATCTGACATTCATTTGTGACTGCAAACTTCTAGCAAACTATTAGGGGTAATTTCTCCATTTGAATGAGAACATTTCTAAAAGTCCTACAGCTAGTTCCATACCTAATATTAAGAAACTGTGGGTTTTCCCCAACATCCATGCCAAGATCAGGTACCTGGCAAAGGTAGAGTACCCTTTCTCCTCATTTCTATTTATCATATTGAAAGTCATTTCCTGCTATAAGACAGGAAAAAAATAACAGTTCTATATTGGAAAAGAAGAAACAAATAAAACATTATTGGTGAAAATGTTTAGTGCTGCTATTAGTTTAGAAAAGAGTTTAACCTTTTTCAAAAGGTAAGCATACTAATGCCATATTACCCAAACATCCCAATTTTAGGTATTTTCTGAAGAACACGAAAATGAAAGCATATGTATACACATGACATGTACATGAATATTTATTGCAGGTTTACTTAAAAACAACCCCCAATTAGAGGCAACTCCAAATCCTATCAATAGGTGAATGGATAAAAAAGCTATGGTATGTACTCAAGATGGATTACTTCTCTGGAATAAAATAAATGATGTATTGAGACATACAAAAGCATAGCTGTATCTCAAAATAATTATACGGAGTAAAAGAAAACAAGCCATCACACAGCCAGAAACAGAGTACATTTGTAATTCAACTTAGATTCAATTCTAGGAAATTTGATTTATATTTAATTCTAGTGAAGTGACAGAAAACAGACCAATAGTTGCCTGGGGATGGGGTGGGGATTACAAGGATCATGAAGAAAAGATTACAAAGGGGAAGGAGGAAAGGCTTAGGGATGGCTGGTTAGATCACTATTTTGATTGTGGTTATAGTCATACACTTATGTCAAAATATCCAATTGTACATTTTAAGTATAACAGCTTATTTTACATATTTTATATACCAATAAAGCCGTTTTTAAAACTGCAAGGAACTTATTGTTACTAAGAAAGAACAAATTGATCCCAAAAATCTGGGAGCTGTCCCAACAATATCATTGAGGCCTTCATGTTCTCTTGTTAAACACAAATAATTTTACAAAACATTAATATCAAACAAGATCATCCTGTTGCTAATTGATCAAGAGAGAAACAAGGCTACCTCATAGTCCTGTCTGAATACAGAAAAAAATATGAAACGTCAAACAACAAAAAATTCCCCGCGTCTCTTTTCTTCTAGCCAATATCAATGGCTGCTATTTTCAATGACAGGTTTAGCCTTGCTTTTGTCATCTCTTCTTTCAGATAAGGTAAAGATAACCAATCATAAAATTATTCCTTCTTCCTGTCACCATGCAATAGACAGTAAAGCCATTCTTTCTGAAATTCTTACCCAAATCACCTAACTTTCTGCTATGATTATTAGGATTTTTTAGTTTTTTGTAAAGGCTCATTCAGTAGCTAGAATACCGTGTATCTGTGCATTTTTTCCTTTCCTATGAATTCTACCTTCTTATGCGTACCCTAAGGTAAGGGCAGATTATTTAGTGATATAAATGGTAATTAGGATCGATTGAATTTATTTATCATTTATTGACTACATATGTATACAAATGATTATAAGGGCCACAGATAGAAATATGAATAATATATTGTTCTATCCAGCAGCATATTTTCTTTTCATGAAGAGGAAAAGTCAGTTGTTGAATGTGCTTTCAGAGATTAAATGTAGACCACATTGCAAACTATGAGGCTTTGCAATAGCATCATGCATAATTTGGAGAAGATAATTAATAGTTTTATAACCCATTTCACAGTTCACTGTAATGTAATAAGTGGGGGAAAGTGCTTCATATTGTGTGAAACTGTAATACACACGTATGCTAGTACCACCATGGCTTGTGCGGTGAGTCTGGTGAGGCACATGGGTAAACTAAAATTAGCTCTCTGCAACTCTGAGTCCATGACTTTCTTAGTTCTTAAAGGAAACGAGACACGCAGCTTTTCCCTAAAGTACCTCAACTAGAACAAATAGGAAAATCAAGTCCAGATAGGAATAGCCTTTTCTGAAATCATTCTGTTTAAAATGGATTTAACTGTCAATCCATGTGGTGTTAGTAAATGTATTCTAGGTTATCGTAAGAGAATCTATCTAGATGTAAGAAAACTAGCATAGAGTAGGTAGATATGTTCAAAGGATTTAAATGTTAACTCATCCAATTATATTACTTAGATAATTATTCAATTGGATAATTACTCAATTACATAATTGAACTCTATTAAACACAAGCTCAATACGCTTAGATGTTTATTATGTTAAATTACCAATTAAAATGGTAATAATTATACTATGTAACTTTTGATTTTATTATATCTTCCACTAGGATCTGAGAAAGACCAAAATATTATTGGCAGTGTATTAACTCCTACTTTAATCCTTATATTACTAGACTAATAAAAACAGTATAAATTTTGTCTTTAATTCATATTTAGATACACAAGCATTTACTTTCCACAAGTAAAAGGGCTGACATTATATATTGTTATAGCAATTATAAGAGGTCAGATTATTGAGAAGACTCAGGAGACTCCACAGGGGCCATATGAGGCTTTAATGAAGATAGATAGTACAGCAGGAGATGAAAGCACAAGAAAATATCAGAGAAGTCCATGCGTAGCTCTCAGAGCCCTTTCCCAGCCACACAGCAGTTGCTCCATCTCCTGACTATGAATTACCAAGATAGATGTGAGATGCTTTAGTCCCAGGTGAGCCAAGGTGGAAGTTTGCCTGACTCAATTTATATCTCATTGGTCACTCAGCTGAAACCAGATGCATACCACCATCTATTCATATTTAATAAAAAACGTAAGCAAGCTGGTACAAAAGGTGAATTTTGGACCCTGAACAGCACATCATAAATCACAAGCGAATACACCTTGTGTCTATCTTGCAGGGTCAGGACTATGTTTCTAAGCATCCCAGTAGAAAAATACAGATCAACCACAGATCAATGGTATTTTAACCTTATTCCTATAAAATAGTGCATTATAAACTTCCGTGAACTTCTTCCCATGCCATACAGATTTGCCTTTTAAAAATCATATCCACATTTTCTAGTTTCCATATTGAACGCTTTGACATCTAGGGACCTTGGTGACCCTGAAGGAACTGCCCCTTCCAGTGCAAGCTAATTCCAGGAGCTAAGCGTACAAACTGCCTGCAAGAATGGCTTTTATATACAAAGCAACCAGTTCAGAGCTCATACCTGTAAGCACCCCCCTTCATCAAGCTTTCACACGCAGGACCACTATTCCCTACACTAATAATCCTAGGACTGGGTGTCAGGATAACCAGGGACAGCCACGATACCACAGACTAGGTGGAAATTATTTGAACTAGCCAATCTTAAACCTGCCTACCCTAACTCACCCATTCCTTCCCATGGGCACTACAATAGACTCTTGTTTTTGTGTTGCTGCTGTTCTTGTCAATGAGAGTCTTCTATTCGCCAAGCACTGCACTGGGAGATGGAAATACAATGGTGAACAAAAACAGACCCAGTTGCATGGTACTTAAAGATTAGTGGTGCAGACAGGTAAGTGTTAAAAAAGTATAGATGTATATCTATATATACTTTTATACTTTTTCACACACTGAAGTAGTATACTTTTAACACACACACTCATATGCATATATATATGCAAATATATACACATACATATATAATATTCTTTGAAGCTTACATAACTCATATCATTTAATCTCAATCAGAATTATGTGATATATGTTACTTTTTGTTTACAGCTAAATAAACCAATACAGAAGTGAATTTTCTCAAACCACTGGCAGAGCTGGTCAGCGGCAAAGCTCGCCTGAAGGAACTGACTGTGGGCATCCAAGGCCACTGCTCTCTGCTATGATAGCCATTCAAAAACAGCTTTGATGTTTTGGTAAATGAAAACTCTTGACCATGTTTTTCCCTCACTTCCCATGCCTCTGACTGACTCTGATGCTTTTCCCTGTGACCTGCAATGGCATGGCATGCCCCTCCTCTTAAAAATCTGTGAGTATAACATGCTATATTTTCTTTCTTCTTCCTTTTTTTTTTTTTTTTTGAGACAGAGTCTCACTCTGTCGTCAGGGCTGGAGTGCAGTGGCGCGATCTCGGCTCACTGCAACAACCTCCGCCTCCCAAGTTCAAGGGATTCTCCTGCCTCAGCCTCCTGAGTAGCTGGGATTACAGGCGCCTGCCACTACACCCATTAATTTTTTGTATTTTTAGTAGAGACAGGGTTTCACCATGTTGGTCAGGCTGGTCTTGAACTCCTGACTTTGTGATTCTCCTGCCTCGGTCTCCCGAAGTGCTGGAATTACAGGTGTGAGCCCCCGCACCTGGCCACAAGCTATCTTTTCAATAGCAATGATCTTCTGATCTGTTGGTCTTGCTGTACCTAACGTATGATAAAACCTATATTTTAAAGCACTTTTCCACGTAATAACTGTTTTGTATTTTTTTTTTGGTAAATGTACCATGATTTATTTGGCCAATCTTTTATCAATGGAAAATTATATTGAGTCAATTTTGTTGTTATGTTTGCAAACACTTCAATGATGGCTTTCATTTATCTTAATATGAGAAGCCATAAATCTTAAAGATTTATTCTTAAGTTATATTTCACTTTGTGTTAGACACTTCTTCAGAAATAAAATTAATTTTAAAATATCTACTGAGATCTTTCTATGGGCATAGTTCTGGGGTCTACATGGCACAACAGTTTGTATGATAGCTTCTAAATTCAAGGTATTTATGGTGAAAAAAAGAAATGTTTTCCAGGTAAGTAAACAAACATGTTAAAAAGATACACAATAAATACATAATTGAATTCATAATAATAGTTACAATTTATCAAGGACGTATTGTCAGGCAATATACTATTATTAATAGCAAAATAATAGACAGTGTTGCCTCTGTGTCAAGCACTACTCTAAGTTTTTTACCTATGTTAAACCATTTAATTGGGGACAAAATGCTATTAGGTAGGTGCTATTACACATATTTTATATAGGTAGAAATTTTAGTAGCACTTTCTTAAAATTGCACAGCTTATAAAGGCAGAATTGGGATTTAATCCTTGTAAGAAACCAGCAAAAAAGTTGATGTTATGTCCATTTTAAAAATCAGCAATCTGAGAGTAGAAAGACTAAATAAATCTCTTAAAACCATACACTCCTAAGAAGGATAGTGACATTGCAAACTCATGCCTGTGAAAACTTCAGACTGCTTTCTGCCCACACTGACAGATGTCTCAGGGATTCAAAATTCTGAATGTGTGGGATGTTAATGAAAGGAGGGCATTGTCCTTCACAACAGGAATGAATGGTGCAACTTGTGCTTCTGGGGATGAAATTTCTAAGCTACAACGTACTCCAGGAGGAGAAAAAATTAGTACCTTAAAACAGAAAACACTCAGACAGCAGCAGTCCCGAATGGTGTCTCATATGCTGAAGAAGTTTCTAGGTTACAATTCTTTTTCCTTACATTTACAATAGTGCTTCTACAAGCCTGCCAAAAATAAATACGGATCATCATTCTTTGCATTGCACTTTCCGTACTTCCATTTGGAATTCAGAATGGGAAGGGATCCTGAGGAAATCATATGTTAAACGTACTTTGGCAATTAATGTATTATGAAATATATAATCAAATGTGCCTTGAAAATAGTATATGTAAAATAGAAAAAAGGACATATCAGGTTAGGGCAATAAAGATAAGCTTGCTAATAATGTATTTTGTTTAAACTGAGTCTGGGAGCATGGAAATGATTTTGGCTAAGTCATATGTGGGTTGGCCTCACATCCCAGGAGTAGGTAGCAGTGGGAACAACGGCAAAGTGAAAATGTGTGTGTCAAGTCTGAAGGGCATTGACCAGCCTGACTGTGAAAGGTTAAATAAATCCGGAAGACTCACGGGTTCATTGATTACAGCACTTTCTGATACAAGAAACAGAACACCTAGCCACTGGGGGCTTCACAAATAAGAAAATGAACTATGTATATTTTTAGAAGATTAGGAAGGCAAAAGTTTCCAGAGTTGATTCAGTCATTCATCATTATCAAAGATGTAGGACTTGTTCCCATTGTGGTTCTGTCATCCTCTTTTTGTCAGCAAATTTTTCTGAGAGACAGAGCTTATTTAAGCTACCCCCAAGTGCCGTATACAAACAAAATTAACCACTTCCAATGAAGAAGAAAATAATGGTTTGTTTTGTATGTTTGTATCTGCATGTGCACACATTTAAAGGGTAATTTTCCTGGGAACTCATGCCCCATCCTTATCTTTCATTACAAAGGATTGGGGTACAAGTACCTGCTTTGTTTATAAGCATGAGCATGAAGTTCCTTGGATTCCAGCTTAAAGTTTAAGATGTGTTTGCTATCGAGGGAAAAAAATGGGAGCAGGGAGGGCTGTAAAACAGAAAATTAACAATTATTGAACAAATAAACTAAAGATCAACTAAAAGGTTATTGCAATAAGCCAAGTAAAGATAATGTAATACTTGAGCCAGGGTGGAAAAAGTAATGCTGAATATAAGAGAGATAACAAAAACCTAACAGAAGTAGAATTGCATGTAAATTACATGATTGGTTCTGGAAAACAAAAGAGATTTAAGACTCTAAATCAATTCTAAGAATATAATCTTGAGTAACAAGAAGAACTTGTTAGTGCCTTTCACTGAAATGAAGAAATGAGCACCTGGGCCACCTCAGTAGACTCTTGTCTTACAACCCGGGCCAAATATCCTTCTGTAGCTTCTGCAGCTGCTAAACTCCAGGGCAAAACCCAGACTTTCAAGGCTCTGCTTTCTATCATTTATTGTACACCTGCTTGCTCTGTGCTGGTATCTCCAGCACATATGCTTGACCCTTGATGTGATTGCATATCAGAATTTATTTTCACATTTCATCCTGGATGAGTTTTGTTGTAATTCTGATTGCAATAATCCACCTTCCTTTTTCCAGGTGCCCCCAAAATGTCTAGGCCTCTGGACTTGTATGATTAAAGGCACAGTAAAGGAGATGTTCTTTGAAAAAAAGTGAAAGCAGTATATTTGGGTTAGAAACATGCTGAGGTTGAGATCATTAAGTGACTTAGAATTATGGCAGGCTGATGAGCCAGTTTAGGATTGTGGTTATAAAATTCGGAGAAAAATATGAGCTCATTGTGAAGATTGAAACTCTATTAATGCAAGAGATGAAGAACATAGAAATGGGCTTTTTTTTTTTTTTTTTTTTTTTTGAGACAGAGTCTTGCTCTTGTTACCCAGACTGGAGTGCAATGGTGTGATCTTGGCTCACTGCAACCTCCACCTCCTGGATTCAAATGATTCTCCTGCCTCAGCCTCCCGAGGAGCTGGGATTGCAGGCGCCTGCCACCACACCCAGCTAATTTTTTTGTATTTTTATTAGAGGTGGGATTTCATCATATAGGCCAGACGGGTCTCGAACTCCTGACCTCAGGCAATACGCCCGCCTCGGCCTCCCAAAATGCTGGGATTACAGGTGTGAGTCACTGCGCCTGGCTGAAATGGACATATTTAAAGCAGCAACATGTAATACATAGAGCATTTATGTATGAATCAGACAAACCTGGCTTTTAATTCTGTCCTTACCATACACAATTCTTGTGAGTATGAACAAATTGTCTCCCTTCTTTATTAATATAAAAGAGCTTCTATTTTATATAATTAGGTAAATATCTGCAGTAGGAGAATTATAACTTCCATGAGTGTGTTCATTTATAATGGATGTAAATGACATATGTCTATACTACGTGTATAGTAAATGTTACCTTCACTTGAAAGGAAAGAATATGAAGAGACAAGATATAGTACAAAATTGTTAGTATAATAAATGTTTTTGAAAAATATTCAACATAGGGATTATCTAAGGGAAATTAGATAAAAAATAAAATTGTAGAGTCAGTAAAGACAATGCTGTTTTCTGCATTGGATTTTCTTTCCTCTCGTGCAGAATGAATAAACTCCCAAGTTTCCTCAGTTAGGTCTTAGTTCTCAAAAATCGGAATGTATACCTCACTTACAACTTGAAGCAAATAATTGTTAGCCTTCTCTAAATTATCTTCTTTGAATATCAGTAGGGGAAATGTTATGCTAGTATAACAAAACCTAAAATATATGGTGTTGGCTATGTAGGCAGACAGAGGATGGGGAGAAAACCGATACCAAAAGCTGTACAGGTGAACAACCATTTTATGCAGTAGATAATTATTTATAATCTATCACCTAAGACAATTAAAAAGGTGATCTAATGAGTTGCAGCTCTCGGGGAGGAGGATGTAAAATAAGATATTGGTATATATTACTGTATAATTTAACTTGGCAAAATTTTATCAGAGAACAAAAATTCATGCATCATGGTGTTTATTTGCAAAGAGCAGTGAAAGGAAATTGGTACAGCTCAGGAATTAGAATCTTTCGTATGTTGGAAAAACCAATTGATTCTATTCTCCAAGCATTATGATTTGGAGTTTCAAAAGTCTGTGAGAAGCACATGCACCATAATAATTGTCAGCAAATTAAAATGACTTGGTCAAAACATAAGATTGGAATGTAAGATTTTATTTCTTTGAAATAGTAATGATAAATTGTGGAGTTATTTTTGATACACTAATTCTTACAATATTTTATTATACCACAATACTTAAATGCACAGAGGCGCTTATTTCCCAATGATCACTTCAGAAGTAGCCAAAAATAAGGACATGAGGAGGGCTTCCTGGAGAACAAACTGAGGGTCCCAGAGATTCACGTAGGAGAGTTATCCCCTGGGAGGTGACTCTGATGCTCATCGAGGAAACTACCTCACCTCTGTGATAAAAGGCTTCACAATGTTTATTCAATAGGAGTTTTGAAATACTACAGACAAGAGAAGATTGTATCTCTCATTCTTCACTTTATCTTCTTTAATTAGTAGTGCTTATTGTGATAACCTGATCCCTCTTTCATCATTAAAAATTGGGTATGAGAGAGTTGTTGAGGACATAGCTTTCTGGACAAGGAGGAGCTATAGCTAGACTTGATGAAGGAGGTGAAGCAACTGAATTCTCAAAAATTCTGAATTTGCAACTGATGCTAATGACTAGATGGAGCTCCTATTTATATTTTTTTTGGGCAGAACTGGGCAGGTTTTATTTTGAAGAATGGAGCAAAGGGACTGTTTAGTTAACAGAATATTCTTATAGGGTGGCTTATACTTCTTAGACTCCCTTGCAAAACCCTTGATGTGGCCAGTTGTAACCAACAAATTATGAGCAAAAGTGTCACATTACATTCTGACACAGATCAGTGAACCTCCTCCATTTTTTACTTTCTCTTTGATGATGACTATTGAGGTCATTTGTTAAAATGACAGAACCTAAGATGAAAGTAACATGCATCTCTGAGTTTTTCCACAATGGAGAACTCCCATAGAGAGCCACTCAACTAGCATTAACATTTTTCTGAAAGAAAAGTCATTGTTTATATTTCTAGATTTGCTTATTACTATATGATAGCTAGCTTATCCTGAATAACATAGCGAAAGGAGAGGAAAATAATATAGTGCCAAGGAAGAGAAAAGATTAAAAAACAAACAAAATTTTATGTTTGTCTCAAAATATCTCATGCACTCCATAAATATATAAACCTACTAGGTGGCTATAAAAGTTAAAAATGAAATGAAATGTGAAAAACAGGAAAACACTAACAATGGCAGTTCTGTAGAGAGAATAAATGCAAATAAATACCAAAATGGTCTTTCTTTTGTCACATAGATCACATTCCATACCTTGGGAAAACAATGTTAGCATTGATTTGGGATAAAAGCTAAACTGCAACTGAAAGAGAAATGACCATGTCATGAGAAATTAGAGTCTGTGAAAGTAGACTATATATTTTATAAGTTTGGAAATTAATTTATTTAGGAACATTAACCTAAATAAATATTAGTGAGGCAAAGAAAGAACATTCCCAAGACATTGAGAAAGCTGAATTAATTTTTTGGCAGAAAGAAGTAATTTCATGGATAAGACGATCCTGATGACATAAGAAAGGATCAACAAAGCACTACAAGCAGATGTTATGCTCAATTTTATGCATCAACATGACTAGGTCACAGTATACACAGGTGCTTTCTCAAACATTATTTCAGATGTTTTCATGCAGATATTTTAAAATGTGATCAACATTTAAATCATTAGACTTTGAGTACAGCAGCTTATCCTCCACAATGTGAGTGGGCCTCATCCAATCAGTTGAAGGTCTTGATAGAAAAATCTGACCTTTTTAAGCAAGGAAAAATTCTGCCAACCAACTTCTTTGGGACTCAAAAGATAACTCTTCTGAGTCTCCAGCCTGACAGTCTACCCTCCAAATTTTACACTTGTCAAGACTCCACACATATGCAAGCCAATACTTTAACATCTGTCTGTCTCTCTCTTTCTCTGTCTTTCTGCACACACACACATACACACACACACACGTGCACGCGCACACACACACAGCTTTTGGTTCTGTTTTTCTGGAGAATCGTTACTGACTAATATAGATATATAGATTTCAGTACTGAGAGTGGTTCTAGAGAAACAGAATCTTTTTTTTTTATTATTATACTTTAAGTTCTAGGGTACATGTGCACAACGTGCAGGTTTGTTACATATGTATACATGTGCCATGTTGGTGTGCTGCACCCATTAACTCGTCATCCACATTAGGTATATCTCCTAATGCTATCCCTCCCCTCTTCCCCCTCCCCACTATAGGCCCCTGTGTGTGATGTTCCCCCTCTTGTGTCCAAGTGATCTCATTGTTCAGTTCCCACCTTTGAGTGAGAACATGCAGTGTTTGGTTTTCTGTCCTTGTGATAGTTTGCTGAGAAACAGAGTCTTAAGGATAAGTTTTCTAGATTACTTATGAGGTTTCCAAATTGCTTCTCTACCTGATTAGATTGAATGGCACCAATGACTGTATTTCCAGTAGTAAAGAGAGTACCAATGGGCCGTAGTATGACATAGCAACAGCCATTAGAAACGCACAAAATTTAAGCATTGGATACCCAAAATCAAATATAAAGAAGAGGTCAGATTCTGTGTTTGTATATGACACGTTTGCCAAATTAATAAGTATAATAAGATTGGATAGCTGTCCTTAATGTCACTCAATAAAGTGGCGAAAGAAAAAGATGAGCTCAGGAATTTAAATTTCCAGTTCATCCACAGCATATATGACTTGAAAATGTCTCTGTCTGTCATGAAAAAATTTCTTATCTCCTGTAGCCATAGCTGAAGTTGCTGAAAACCAAACCTAGAATCTCAGCTGCAAGTGGCTTAATTACAACACAAATTCCCAACCACAAAGGATGTCTACTTCTAAAGTGAGGGCGCTGATTGGGAAGGAATGGGATAATGAAAACTGCAATGGAGATGCATGGGGATATTTTGATAAAATTGTGGGCATGGAACCCCTAAATTCTGTTGAGTCAGCTTTGCTAGTAGAAGTAGCCTTGTAATGATCTCTTCTGAGGCAATTACCTTGCAAGATGGTGCTGATCTTCTTCATGCCCCACTCCTACCACCTTTAGACCTATAACTTAAATCGAGTCACAGCAGGCTCCTAAAGAAGACCTATAGATCCTTAGGTATACTCAAATCTCAGCAGGCCCCTAAAGGTAAGTTACAAAGTGTGAGTTATGAAGGAAGAGTGCTACTCTCCAAAAGAAATATTTGATAATTTTAATTAATGAAGACACATATCTGGAGAATATGTATGGGAATAGAGATGAAGGCTAAATCTCTGCAAATAAATGGGAAATTATTTATTGGAAGGAAATTCATTGGCAAGGCTTCATAGCTTCAACAGAACTAATAAGATAATTATGAATTCTCTTATTCATTCTCCATTAAAGAATTATGAGACATTCGTGTCCTTCATAAGGAAGGAGGTTTACACGTAGTATTTTGAAAATTTATTAGGCCTTTTACTATTTTGTTCATATATTTACATTACAACAGTGATACGGGAACTCTGTTTTCATTTATTTGGTTAAGATAAAGACAAATTGGCCCTACACGAACCAAGATTTACTCCCCTTCTCCACTTCAAAACAATGGAGATAGGAAAAAGGAATTATGTCTGATGATATCTTAGCAGTCACATCTCCTCACAGTTTAGAGATTAACTACTGCATTTAACACTTACTCTAAATCTAGATAAACTGACAGCCCAGGAAAGTCTAGCAAATTGAAGACAGAGATAATAAGTATGATCTCTCTCAGGGCTTTATGTAATTCAATGATTGAGAAATTGATTTTCAGTTAAAGCAGTAACAATGCAGGTTGTGCTCTAATCAGACAGCAATGACGTTAGAGTGATAATGTTGGTGTTTTGAGATGAACTTTCATTACACAATTGTAAATCATGTATTATCTGTGCTACTGGGAAGATTATTGAGTTAGAGGAATTAGTCTCTAAATTTTTAGTTAATTTGCCCAATACATGTCACCACAGACGTTAATATATTTTAATAAAGAAGTAAGTATATAAACTAGGTTTTTAAATAATAGAAGTATGTCAAGGAGTGTTTGGAAGCTTTACTAGATTAGACTAATTAATAATTCCTAGGAACCATAGATGACTCCCAACTATTGTCCAACCAACATTTCTGCCACACTTTTTTTTTTTTTTTTTTTTGAGACAGTCTTGCTCTGTCACTCAGGCTGGAATGCAGTGGCATGATCTCGGCTCACTGCAACCTCCACCCTCCACCTCCTGGGTTCAAGCAATTCTCCTGCCTCAGCCTCCCGAGGAGCTGGGACTACAGGCACCCGCCACCACATCAGGTTAATTTGTCTTTTTTTTTTTTCTTTTTTCTTTTTAGTAGAGACAGGGTTTCACCATGTCTCAATCTCCTCACCTCTTGATCTGCCTGCCTCGGCCTCCCAAAGTGCTGGGAATACAGGCATGAGCCACCATGCCCAGCCACCACACTTCTAACTAATAAAAAATGTGTTTACAGGCTGTTTCACATAAATGCATTTTGCATGCATGTCTATTTTTAAATTGGTCACTTATTAATTAGATGAACATTAGAATTTATTTTATTATTATTATTATTATTATTATTATTATTATTAGAGATACAGTCTCACTCTGTCACCAGGCTGGACTGCAGTGGTGTGATCTTGGCTCACTATAACCTCCACCTCCCTGTTCAAGGGATTCTCCTGCCTCAGCCTCCCAAGTAGCTGGGACTACAGGCACCTGCCACCACACGCAGCTAATTTTTGTATTTTTTTTTTTTAGTAGAGACAGGGTTTCACCATGTTGGCCAGGTTGGTCTCAATCTCTTGACCTCGTGATCCACCCGCCTCAGCCTACCAAAGTGCTGGGATTACAGGCGTGAGCCACCACTCCCAGCCAGAATTTCTATTATTTTTAATTATGAAAGTGTTTACACTATACGTGTATTGCCTATGGTATTATAGAGACACCACACATTACATAAACAGCAAAACAGCATGTAAACCATCTAGCAAGAAATTTATTCTTCATTCTTCAAAATGATTTATGACAGTTGACTATTAGAGAGTCCTATGTACAGCTACTGATTTGGATAATTCTGGTTGCCTATGATTGATTTATAATGATAAAGAGTCTTGCTTTATAATATGTCTTATTGTCTTGAGTGAACATTTATTTCAAGGTATAGAAATAGGCTCTAAAAGTAAGAGAGGTGATATATTCAGCAAACAAACAATGCTTCATGGTCGGACCGGGTGCAGTCACTCACGCCTGTAATCCCAGCATTTTGGGAGGCCGAGGTGGATGGATCACGAGATCAGGAGATCGAGACCCTCCTGGCTAATATGGATAAACCATGTCTCTACCAAAAATACAAAGAATTAGCCAGGTGTGGTGGCAGGCGCCTGTAGTCCCAGCTACTTGGGAGGCTGAGGCAGGAGAATGGCTTGTACCCAGGAGGCAGAGGTTGCAGTGAGCTGAGATCACACCACTGCACTCCAGCCTGGGTGACAGAGCCGAGACTGCATCTCAAAAGAAAAAGAGGGTACTGAGTACTGCAAGACGGATGGCTTAAAGCAACATAAATTTGTTGTCTCACACTTCTGGAGGCTAGAAGTTCAAAATCAAGGTATCAGCAAGTTGGTTCCTTCTGAGAATTTGGAAGGAGAATCTGTTGCATACCCCTCTCTTGGCTTCCGGTGACCATCAGCATTCCTTGGCATTCATTGGCTTGTAGATGCATTACTCCAATCTCTGCCTCTGTCCTTGCATGTCATTCTTCCAGTGTCTCTGTGTCTTCACATGCTCATATCTTTAAGGACACCAGTCATGTAAGATTAGGTAGTCACCCCATTCTTTTTAGTACAAACTCACTTCAACTGATTACGTCTGTAATGACTCTATTTTCAAATAAGGTCACATTCTGAGGTACTGGGAGGCGGGACATCAGCATATCTTTTGAGGAGTACACAATTCAATTTATATAAGTCATTAAAACTAAATTATCAAAACATTTCAAGATGGGCAGGGTTATTTATGGTCTATGTGCCTTTAAACTCTTATTGACCACGTAGTTCTTAGTATGCTCAGCTGTCATTTATATTTCAAACTATATTAGTGATAATCTAGCCAATTTGATTTTAGGAAATCATATGTAGTCATAGAATAATAAGCCAAGTATTATACTTAAAATAGTATTTAATAATATGCTGTATCT
Source organism: Chlorocebus sabaeus (assembly GCF_047675955.1). Lineage (NCBI taxonomy): Eukaryota > Metazoa > Chordata > Mammalia > Primates > Cercopithecidae > Chlorocebus > Chlorocebus sabaeus. Next base: position 78,979,036 of record NC_132905.1, read on the forward strand.
TAAATTAAAATTTGTGTGATTTGTTTTATCATAGAAGTTTTCAATAGTGTATAACACAATAAATTATCAAGTCAGAACTTGACTTAAAAAATTGTCACATAATTTTTCTTTGAGTAAATTTTATTTTGTCAGGGGGTAATATATTGATTCATGCCATCATCTTAAGTGACTGCATTTCAAAAGAGTTAAATTGCAACTTTTGTTGTTTTTTTTTCTGAATGGCTGCAGAACATCTGTTGTTTGCTATCAGTCCTGTAATGTGTTACTATGCTATGACATGACAAGACTTATTAAATAATTTTATATTTCATATAGTGAAGTTTTTTTTAAAAAAAGAAAGAAACTGTCTGTGGAAAGAAATGTTCTGACAGAATACTTCTCTTAGCATCAAATATAAATTAATTTACTTCTGTATAAAATATACACATTCAGGATGCTAATATGATATTTGATTCATTAAAACTTCCAGAGGCTGCATGATTTGCCAGATGGAAAGTGCTTTAAAATGAAAATATCATATGATATTCTATCCTACATGCATATAGGGCATGTTCTCATACAGAATCTAAATATAAGAGGAGAATCACTGAATTGAGTGGAAGGCTTAATGTGCCAGTTAAATTCTCTTAGTGTCACAAGAAAATGATCCTTTTCTTTCAGCCTTGGAGGACAAAGCTCACTGAATTTAATTTTCAAATAAGACTCAATGATTACAATCAGTGTGCTTCCCTACAGAGAAAAAGAGGAAAGTATAGGTTTTTGTTTGCTTGTTTGTTTTAATTAAAACAGACAGATTCTTATTGAGCAAACCATACAGTAGTATTATAATTATTCAGTTTATGTCTTTAAATTTTAAGATCAGAAACATCTCAAATGATTCTGTCGTGATAATTTTCATTGGTTCTTAAATCTGAAAGAAATAGACCAGTTATAGTTAAGGTTGGTTCATAAACAGAAACTCAAAATTGACATGTCTAAAAAGTAATAAAATACGCTGCTGAATAACTACTGAATCATTCTCTAGACATAACGAAATTAAGAAAAGACTTCCTTTCTAGCTTGTTGCTGATAACATTCAGTGAATGAGGAAACACTGGGAGAAGACCAGGTCTGGGGTGAAATTGTGAAAAGAGTTTCAGACATATTTGAGTCATTGTTTATTCTCAAAATGGTGCCACAAAATTGTAACAATGGAGTCATTCCAGTCATAATTTGTTAATTGACCAAATATCTATTAATCACCTGCATATGACAAGTAAGACAATAGAAGTAAAATAAAATTAAAAGTTGTGATTTTTGATCTTATGTCTAAGGGGGCAATTGTAGAGAAAGAAATTGAAAAAAAAGTAACATAATTATATGTGAATTCAGCCAGGGATAAAGCAATGAAGGAAAGCTACATAGAGTATGAGAACATTAAATAAGGGACTTAAACAGGAAGGTTGGTAAAATTAAGCTAGGACGGCAGAGAAGACATGAATGCTGAGATGGAAGCCTCAAGCATTAATGCGGCCACATGCTGAGAAAAGAAGACAAGGGTGTCTATGATGGAGCCTCATGAAACTCAAATATTTAATAGTTCATTTAAGATTGATGAGCCAGAAAATGGGATAGAAAAATAATGAATGGGAAGTAGTTATGCCATGTAATCCGATAAGCGATAGTATTTCTAAAGAAGAGCATTATTAAAGAAGGAGTTACTGAATCTGCTGGAAGGTCAAATAAGAGAAAGAAGGTCATTTTCATTCACTAAGAAACATGACAGTAATTTGATGAGAGGTTTTTTGGAATGTGGCAAGCAAAAACCTGATTAGAGTTTACGCAGAAATGAGTGGAAGCAGGATGGAGACAGAAGAGAAGCAGACAGCTTTAAATGGTATTTAGAAGTTAAAAATGACTAGATTTTATCATACATATTCTTTGGGAGGTAAAGGACAAGAAGATAGTCACAGATGGCTTCTAGATTTCTGCTGTAATAGTGTTAACATTCTCTGAAAGAGGATAAGGCTTTGAAAGAAAATGATTGGTTGGGTTTTGGACATGTTTGAGTCATACAAGTGGAGATTACTTCAATAACCCACGCGATATATTGTCTTATCCTCATCAAATAAGCCTGGTTGGGATTTTTTTGGAAATATTTAATACCCAGATGCAAATCAAAACCGAACACTCTAGAGGAGACTGTATATTTCAAAACCCTGCAGTCTAGAAGTAGGGATTTTATTTTCTACTAGTGGAAGTCATTCACTTGTGGAAAGGATGAATATTAAAAAATAAATGTGATGATTCATAGCTGAAAAGATTAGTGATTGAGAATATGGCTTAAGTAAAAACTGGCTTCAGAAAGAGACGACACAGCTCTTTCTTAGTAGACTGATATGTTTTTTTAGCAGATAGTGAAGAATGACATTGGCATTTTAATAGAGATTGCATTGAATCTATAGATTGTGGCAATATAATCATTTTAATTATGTTAATTCTTTATAATTATATTAATTCTTTTGATCCACGAGCATTTCATGCTTTTCCTTTTGTTTTTGTCATCTTCAATTTATTTGATCACTGTTTTGTAGTTCTTGTAAAGATTTTTCATCTCTTTGGCTAAATTTATTCATAGGTATTTTATCTGTAGTTATTATAAATGAAATTGCCTTCCTGCTTTCTTTCCCAAATAGATTATTACTGGTGCATAAAATACTACTTATCTTGTAAATTGAGTTTGTATTCTGCAACTTTACTGATATTTATCAAATCTAAGAGCTTCTTTTTGGAGTCTTTAGATTGTGCTATATAAAAGATCATATTATCACCAAAGAGGCACAATTTGACTGTGTTTTCCCCAATTTTTACATTTTCATCTCCTTCTCTTGCCTGAGTGCTCTAGCTAGAACTTCCAGTACTGTGTTGAACAGGAGTGGTGAAAGCAGCATCCTTTTCTTGTTCCAGTTCTTGGAGGAAAGATTTCAACTTTTCCCCATTCAGTGTGAGGTTAGCTGCTGGTTTGTTGTATATAGCCTTTATTCTTTGGAGATATGTACCTTCCATGACTAGTTCGTTGAAGTTTTTACCACAAAGAGATGTTGAATTTCATAACAAGCTTTCTTCTGCAACTATTGTGATGGTTAGATATGTTTATCCTCCATTCTGTTGGTACGATGCATCACCTTTCTTTCTTTGTATATGTTGAACCATCCTTGCAGTCCTGGTATAAATCCTATTTGGTCATGGTGTATTATATTTTTGATATGCTATTGGATTCAGCTTACTAGAATTTTGTTGAGCACTTTTGCCTCTATGTTTAGGAATATTGGGCTGTAGGTTTCTTTTCATGTTGTGCCTGTGTCTGGTTTGACATCATGGTGATTCTGGCATTATAGAATGAGTTAGGGAGGATTTCCTCCTCTCCAATTTTTTGGAATAGTTTCAGGAGCATTGACATCAATTTTTCTTTGCACATTCACTAGAATTTAGCTATGAATTCCTTTGGTTCTGGGCTTCTTTTCTTGTTTTTGGGAGACTTTTTATTACTGATTCAATCTCTTTAATCATTATTGGTCTGTTCAGGTTTTCTATTTCTTCCCGATTCAATCTTGTCATGGGGTATGTTTCCAGGAATTTATCAATTTCTTCTAGGTTTTCCAGGTTACAAGCATATAGTTTTTCATAATAGTCTCAATAATCTTTTGTGTTTGTTATCTGTTGTGTTGTCTCCTTGTGCATTGCTGATTTTGTTTATTTGGGTCTCCTCTCATCTTTTCTTGGTTAGTATAATTAGTGGTTTATCAATTTGTTTATCTTTTCAAAGACCCAATTTTTCATTTTATTAATCCTTTGTACTGTTGGATAATGATCACTATGATCACTATGTGATCATCACTATGTGACCAACAGTACATTACGATCATTATCATTAATGATTATAATGATCACTATGTGAGGCAATGGTTGCCTGTATTAGTGTGGTATTAGTGGAAATGACAGTCAGAACTTAAACTGAAAATATATTATTAAATATTTTGCCAAAGGTTTGCAGTTCTTTGTTGGAAATTTTACAGTGCAGATATTGTAATCTTGTGAAAATTGTTTTGTTTTCTATTGAGTTAAGCCCGGGAAGGATCCAGAAGGAGAAGACGACCTTCATTAGGAAGGTTATTGAGCCTTCTGTCTATAAACACTGCTATTTCCTAATATTCTAACTGACGGCAAGGTTCTTCGTTTTAGTTCATAAAACGCTGAGAGGGGAAAAATGATTGTGTTTTATGATAAAGAATGTTCAAGACAATTTTGCAGTTGTCATTTTTAGCACCTTCCTCACTAGTGAAGCAATAGCAATATATTTTGAAAAAAATGTTAAGCTGTTTTTCTGAGAAACATCTAAACAATGATTGCTTTCATCAGATCCTCTTCTTCCATTTAGGATTACAATGTGTTCGTATTTTAAGTGCTTTAAGTGTCATGCCATTAGGGGCTATGATCAGCTTGGCATGGCAAAAAACACACAAAAATATTCTAGAGCATCTGTTTCCAAAAATTAGGCTGGAAATCCAAGGCTAAATCTACTATTATCTTGCTCTATTGAGCTGCTTTCTTATTTCTTCTACTTCAGTGTATTAGATGGAGTGTTATTAGGTTATGGACTGAGTTATCTTTCAGAGAAATACCTGAAATTGTATAGGATCATTCCTAGCGTGTATTTTCTAAATATCAGCCATCTCAGAGGTGTTGAATGAAAAACAACAAAAAAATTGTCTAATTGTCTACAATTGTTAAAAGCTACTTAAATATTTCAACATATTGGAACAATGAACAATATAGTGCTTAATTACATTTCCAAAAGGTATAACTCTCTTTTATTTTTGATCTATGAATGGAATAAAGTGCTTTCAAATATCTACTAGAACTTCTGTGTGTTTAAGAGAGAAAGCAAGACAAGATATTTACTTTGCAAAAAAAAAAAAAAAAAAACAGTATATTAGCTGTATTTTCTGTATTTTTTTTTCTCTTCTTAAAATGTGTGCACTTAACCTCAACTATAAAATGAAGCTATAACACTGAATGTTAAACTAAATGAGTATCAGAACAACTGTTATTGCTAGTTATAAGCTAACTGGATATTGTGAAAAACTGGAAACTATATTCCTCATTAACATTTAAAAAAATATTGCTGAGAAATCTGTATTGCTATTTTCCCCACATTCTTCCGGAATTATTTTATGTTCTTTAGGATTTGCAATGACCAAGAAAATATTAAGAAGATGCCTTTATATATTGCAGCACAACAACAAAACTATATAAAATGTTGTTCTTGCTAAAAGTAGTTTTTCAACCTTTATTTGAACCGTTCTTGAAACAAAATTTTCCTAAGTGAATCACTTAAATTTGAATCCATTTAAAACTGAATCATGTTTTTCCAGGCCAATTTTTTAATCTACTAAAAATATTTGCTGTTAAGTTAGTAATAGGTCTTAGTCTTGTAACTTCTTTAAAATTCTTGCATTGACCCTTGACTGAACCTTAAAATGACTTAAGAGATCGGGCAACACATATGGATAATGAGGAGGCTGGTTTGCCAACTACTGTGTCATTGCTGATCATACTCCGGGCAACTGGTAGGCAGTTTTACAGAGGAAAACCCGGATATTTAGAGGAGCTGACTATGATTCCCCTGCGTTGGCACTGCAGTGATAAAGGTGTTCAGTCCCTTGTACTTAAAATAGTTAAGAAAATTAAGTTCTAGAAAAATTACCCATTTCCCCTGTTATAAATCATCTATTTCCTCAGTAATAAGCAGGATGGGAGATCATCAAAAGTTTGGGAAGCTCCAACATATGAGAAAAGAGAAACATCTAGTTCAATATGTTTCACATATGGCACTGTAGAGTCAATAGTTATTGAACACTTAGCACGTCAGTGCCCTGTGGAGTCCATGTAATTCCTCTATGATAAACAGACTTGAATGAGGCAAGACAGATAGTAATCACAGCTCAAGCCTGATTTAGCCTTTGTTGCATCCCTTGAAGTATATCCTTGTCTGATGACTCACACCTCTTTTGTCCTACATTTTCCAACCATATAATTAGTTTCTGCTTGAAGTAGTTGGAGCGCTCCTCAGGCCAAGATGAAAAGCCTAAGCACCTGTGCATGGTAAGATCATTCATGACCCTGTGACTGTTGTCTCCCACCGAGCACATCTTCCCACTGCTGACTTTCAGATCACTTATTTTGTCACAATTAGCAAGTTGAGCCTTTGCAAATGTGTCACAGGTCCTGTTTTCCCTGCCTTTCACAGACTGTTTCCTACCACATAGCTTTTCATTTCATTGCCTCAATATATTCCTGTGCATTCTTTATAATCCAGCTTAAATATCATAATGTCCTCTCCCCAGATAACTTGGCTTCAAGTTTCAAGCACCTGTTATACAAGTACCCATTAAAGCATTTATAACACTGTATGAGCATTATTTGTTTTCTTAAGTGGGAGAATCATGTATTGAATCATTAGAATTGCTCATAGTATTCTCCTCTCTTCTGGTCACACTGAATCAAATTGTCCAATGTCTGCATTTTCTGATGTTTTGCATCAGACATTTAGATGCTTAAGCTAATTGCAGACATGTCCTCAAAAGGAAAAAGAGGAAGAGACAGCATTTGAGATCAAAGAGAAAGATGTGAACATTTCTTCCACTTTGATAAAGGAAGGCTCCCCATGTGAGAACAGGGGAAAGTGGAGTATCCTAAGGAAATGGTAACAACCAGGTGAGGCATTCATGTTATGCCCAAGATTTTGTGCTCTACGCACCAAATTTCTAGCTTTGAATGAGATTCTTATGCATCATGGCTGGCAAGTAAGCAGAAAGATCAGGACTTCTGCAGAGCTTTGCCAATGAAGATATCAGAGATAACTGTCATGTGTTGAGAGTAAGACCTTTTATCTTTTTTTTCTCAGCACTATATGTATCCCCTGACATCAGATTCCACATGATCCATTACAAAAGAGTATAGCTAGAACTCAGGCTTTTATGTTAAGCAAAGTTTGCTTTGAATCTCAGCTCTGTCACTTAATTGCTACATGAAATTGGTCACGTTAAACTGTTTGTGGCCTAGATTGCAACTCTCCTCCTCAGTGAGAGCTGCAATAAGAAAATATTAAACATGTAAAAATAAATTGAGTTTCAGTACTTTATAATTTTTTGTTAGTAAAATTACTATTTGGTAATGCTACCTCTGCTGATAAAAGTCCAAACACACTCTTGCTGTAATCACCAGTTTCTTTGATTCCCAGGTTAATGATTTAAAATTTTTTACTAAATAATGTAAAATGTTATCTGAGTTGTGATGCAAAATCTCATCAAGTGTAATCTTATAAAAAATGAGAAATGATACTTAGATGTCTCTGAAACTATTTATCTTTGACAAGAAATTGAAAAAGGCAGGAAGTAGGAATATTTTAATGAAAGGTGTTTAATTGGAATGCAAATATATTTCCTTAGTTTTACTATCTAGAAAATGGAACAACAAAATTAAGCTTTCACTATGTCATAATTTGGAAGCTAAATAATAAATTCGGCCACATTATCCCTCACATCATTTAGACAAAGAAGTCAATTAAGCAGAACATTAAAAGCTGATGAATCAAACAGTGGCATAAAATAGCAATTAGAAAATAATCAGTTAATGAAGTAAAATGACAATGCAGAAGTCATCAAATGACATGAACAGAACCAGTCCATTAATGAGAAGTGACAATGAAGAACAGAAATGCCAAATAGAACAGCTACTATGGCTGTAAATATACTGAATAGATTCAGAGAGGTAATTGGGTTAAAATGCCTGCGGTCCTAAGGGTATTTTTCTAATGTTGATTTGGTATTGTCACATAGACTAAATAAAATCTTAAATTTAGTCAGCTCCAGAAATGACCTCTAAGTATGTCTTGACGTTTTTACAGCTATGTCCTAGGCATTTTATTAAAAAATTATCCATCTGTGGAATAAAAAAATCACATTTAGATATATTGATTATGAATACACAAGGAGCATATGCTTTATGTATTAGGGAACTTCTCATACGATTCTTCTCACAGGATCTACATGGGCGGGTAAAGTTTCTACTGACAATCGATGATCCAGAATGAAGAAGAGAGTGAATATCTTTCAAAAACCAAATCAGACATGTGGAGAATGAAATGAAGCAGTTATGTGATTACCAGTATTTCTCTCTTTCCATAGGCAAGCCTCTTCTGTTAATATGCATAGATTGTCACAGGAAAAATTTCTTGGTAAATCATAGCCCAGCCTTCAGCAATTAGAACCAATATTAAGAACATTTTCAGTTAGAGCACAAACAATGCAAAACATAAATAATATACTTTCATACTTTATTATTTTTACAGTCTTAGCACTGAATATCTTTTAAAAAATATGCTTCTCTTTTATTTTTGGGGAAAGTTTTAGCTTTATAGCAAAGTAGAGCACAAAGAGCGGAATTCCCATATATCCCCTGTCCCCCACCTCATACACACACCTACCCCAATATTGGCACTCATGGCACCAGAGTGTTACATTTGTTACAATCTGTGAACCTGCTGACACATTATCATCTAAAGCCAACAGTTTGCATTAAGGTTCACTCTTGGTGTTATATATTCTATGGGTTTGGACAAATGTGTAGTGATATGTATTCACCATTATAGTAGTATCATACAATATAGTTTCAGTGTGCTAAAAATCCTTTGTCCTCCACTTAGTCATCTCTTCTTCCTCTCAATCCCAGGTGACCATTGATTTTTTAAGTCTCCACAGCTTTGCTTTTTTCACACGATTATATAATTGGAATCATACAAATGCAGACTTTTCTGATTGGCTTCTTTAACTTAACCATAAGCATATAATATTCTTCCCTGTCTTTTGAGGCTTTATAACTCATTTGTTTTAGTGCTAAATGATATTCTGTTGTCTGGATGTGTCACAGTGTAATTATCTGTTTAATTACTGAAGGAAATCTTGATTGCATTTGGTGATTATAGATAAAGCTTCTATAAACATCCATGCACAGGTTTTTGTGTGTGCATAAATTTTTAATTCTTCTGGGTAAATATCAAGATACAATTGGTGAATCTTACGGTAAGAGTATGATCAATTTTGCAAGAAACTGCCAAACTGTCTCCCAAAGTGGCTGTAGGATCTTGCATTTCCACCAGCAATGAATGAGAGTTCCTTTTGCTCCACATCCTTGCCAGCATTTGGTGTCATCATTATTTGGATTTTGGTCATTCTAATAGGTATCTACATAGTGGTATCTTGTCGTTTTAACTTCCAATTCCTTAATGGCTTATTGATATTCTTTGTTCAGGTGTCTCTTCAGGTCTGTGACCATTTTAAAAGTATGTTATTTATTTTCTTACTGTTGATTTTTAAAAGTTATTTCATGATTTTGGATAATAATCCTTTATCAGATGTATTTTTTGCAAATAGTTTCTTGAAGTCTCTGGGTGTTTTACTAACTTTCTTGACCGTGTCTCTTGGAGAGTAGGAGTTATTAGTCGTAATGAAGTTCAGCTTATCAGTTCTCACTTTCATGGATTGTGCCTTTAGTTTTTCATCTAAAAAATCTTCTTCATCCCCAAGGTCATTAGGCTTTCTCTTAAATGATCTTCTAGGAGCTTTATAGTTTTGTGTTTTACATTTAGGTCTATGATCTATGGGTTATCCTGGATCATTTGATTCTCTATATAAACTTTCCGATCAGTTTGTTAACATCCAAGAATAAAAATAATCTCCTGTGATTTTGATTGCGATTACATGAATTCTATGGTTCAAATTAGGAAGAACTGACATCCTGATAACATAGAATCTTCATACTCATGAACATAAAACAACTCCCTTTAGTTTTTATTTGATTTATTTCATCAGAGTTTCATAGTATTCCTCATATAGATATTATACATATGTAGTTAGATTTATACATAAGTATTTCATTTTTGGTGGTGCTCATGTAAATAGTAATGTGTTTTAAATCTCAAATCCCATTCACTGCTGCTATATATGAAAACATTTGATCTTCATTATTAACCTTGTATTATCTGACCTTGCTATGATTACTTATTAGTGCCAGAAGGTTTTTTTGTTGTTCTCCATTCTTTAGAAGTTTCTACAGAGAAGAACATATCATCTTTCAACAAAGCCAGCTTTATTTCTTCCTTCCCAATCTGTATGCCTTTTATTTCATTTTCTCCTCTCATTGCATTAGCAACGACATTCAGTACAATATTGGAAAACAGTGGTGAGAAGAGACATCCTTGGTTTGTTTCTGATCTTAGCAGGAAAGCTAAGTATGATGTTTGCTTTTGGCATTTTACAAGAATTGTTTATTACACTGAGGAAACTAGCCTCCATTTCTTGTTTGCTGAGACTTTTCATCATGATTAAGTGGTATGTAGATATATGATCACGTAATTTTTCTTCTTTAACCTGTTGATGTGATGAATTACATTAATTAATGTTCAAATGCTGAACCAGCCTTGCATAACTGAGATAAATGTCACTAGGCCTTGGTTGTGGCATATAAATATTTTTATGTATTGTTGGATTCAAGTTGTTAATATGTTCTTAAGAATGTTTTCATCTAAGTTCATGGGAGTTATAGGTCTGTAGTTTTATTTTCTTGTAATGTCTTTCTCTAGCTTCGGTATTAGTATAATGCCCATAAAATAGTCTAGGAAGTATTTTTTCAGACTACTTCCTGGGGAAGATGGTAGATAGATGATACCGTGATTTTAAAATAATTGGGAAAATTCACTAGTGAACTCATTTGGGCCTGTTGCTTTCTGTTTTTGAATTTTATTAATTATGGATTAAATTTCTTTAATTAGTACGTGGCCACTTAGATTGCTTATTTTTTCTTGTATGAGTTTTGGTAGATTGTATCTTTCTAGAAGTTGGTTCATTTCATCTAGGTTGTCACATCTGTAGGCAAAAAATTGTTCAAAGTAATATCCTTTTCATGTTCATGGAATGTGTAGTGATGCTTCTTCTTTCATTTCTGGTATAAGTAATTTGTGTTTTTTCTCTCTCTCTTTACTTTTTTTTCTCCTTAGCATGGCTAGAGGCTTATCAACTTTAGTGATCTTTTCAAAGAACAAGCTTTAAATATCAACGTTCTATATTGATCCCCTATTTTCAATTTTATTGATTCCTGGTCTAATTTTTACTATTTATACTTTCATCTTACTTTGGATTTAATTGGTTCTTTTTCTCTGTTTTTCCTAACATGGAAGTTTGATTATTTATTTTAAATCTTTCTACTTTTATAATATTTGCCTTCAGTGTTATAAATTCTCCTCTAAGCACTGCTTTCACTACACCTCACAAATTATAATAAATTGTATTTTGCTTAAGTTCAAAATGATTTTAAATATGCCCAGAGATTTCTTCTTTAGACATATATGGTTTAATCTCTGAATTTTGGAGGATTTTCCAGCTATCTGGTTTTTTTTTTTTAATTTCCAGTTTAATACCACTCTTGTTTGAGAGCCAACTTTGCATCATTTCCACTTTAAAAAATACTTAAGGTGTATTTTTGCCACAGAATTGTGGTCTATTTTGGTGAATTTCTATGTGAGCTTGAAAAGATCGTGTATTTTGCTGTTATTGAATGAAGTAGTCTATAGATGTCAATTATATCTGGATGACTGATGATGCTGTTGAGTTCAACTATGTTCTTACTGATTTTCTGCCTGCTGGATCTGTCCATTTCTGATACTGTAGTGTTGATATTTACAACTAGCATAATGAATTCATCATTTCCTCCTTATAGTTTTTGCCTCATATTTTGATGCTGTGTGGTTAGGTGCATAATTATCTATATGAATTATTTTGTCTTTTTGTATAATTGATCCCTTATGATTAAGTGATGTCCCTCTTTATTCCTAACAAAATTCCATGCTCTGAAATCTGCTCTAAAATTAATTGCTTGATTTGATTAGTGTAAGCATGGTGTATCTTTATCCCTTTAATTTAACCTTTATATGTATATTAAAACACAGTTTCTTATGGATAATATGTAGCTTGTTTTTTGTTTAATCCATTATGTCCATTTCTATCTTCTAATTAGTATATTTGAACAAATTATATTTAGAGTGATCATTGATATGTCAGATTAATGTCTACCACATTTATGTTTTCTCTTTGTTGCCCCTGTTCTTTGTTCCTGTTTTTTATTGTAATTTTTATGCATTTTGTAGTTTTAATTAAGCATTTAATGTGATTCTATTTTCTCTCCTTTCTTAGCAAATCAGTTACAACCCCCTTTTTCTTTACTTGTTTTAGAGGTTGTCCTAGAGTTTGCTGTATACATTTATAACTAAAGCCACCTTTAATATGAAATCTTACTGCTTTGCGAATAGTGTAAGTATTGAATAATTACAAAATAATTCTCATTGCTCCCTCCTGTCATTGGTTTTCTGTCATTTATTTTACTTAAACTTAAGCAGTCAAATATATCTGTCTATCTATCTATATGTGAGTGTATGTATACACACACAAACATATTTGTATATACGCATACATAATCAAATATATGGTTGCTATTATTTGAGCAATGGTTATCTGTTAGATCAAATTAGCATAAGAAAAATAAAACATTTTATTTTTTCCAAGTCATTCCTTCTTTAATGTTCTTCTTTTCTTGATATAGATCCAACCTTCTAAATCTTTCCATTTTTCTTCTCTCTGAAGGACTTCTAATATTTCCTGCAGAACGAGTTTGCTGGCAACAAATTCTCTCGATTTTTGTCTGAGAAAGCCTTTATTTGTCCTTCCATTTTGATAGATAATTTTGCATGGTACAGAATTCTAGGCCGTTGGTTTTGTTCTCTCAACACTTTTTAAAATAATGCACTAGTCTCTCTTTGCATACGTACATTTTGGGAATAAGTTTTTTTTATCTTTAATCCTCTATATATGAGGTGTTTCTTCCCCCACCACCACTGGCTTCTTTGAAGATTTTATGTTTATCTTTGATTTGCTGCAGTTTGGCTATGATATGCTTCAGTGTTCTTTTATTTTAACTTTTGGCATTTATTTTGTTTGATGTTCTCTGATCTTTCTTGATTTGTAGTTTGGTGTCTGATATGAATTTAGGAAAATTCTTCATCGTTGTTGCTTTAAATATTTCCTTCATTCCTTTCTTCTCCTCCAGTATTCCATTATACATGTGTTACTCTTTTTGTAGTTGTCTCACAGTTCTTGGACATCTGTCTCCTTTCTTTTTTTCTTTTGTAGCCTTTTTTCTCTTTATTTTCAGTTTTTGAACTTTCTGTTGACAAATCTTTCAAAGACATTCTTCATTTATGTTACAGTGAATTTTATCTCTATTATTTCTTTTTATTCTTTCTTAGATTTTCCATCTCTCTACTTATATTATCCATCTGTTCTGGCCTATTGTATACTTTTATCATTAGTGCCTTTATTATATAAGTCATAACTGTTTTACATTCATGGTTTCATCATTCTAACATCCCTGCCATACCTAAGACTTGTTCTAATGCTTGCTCTGTCTCATCAAACTGTTTTATTTCCCCTTTACATGTCTTGTAATTTTGTTGTTTTTGTTGAAAGAGGGACATAACATATTGGGTAAAAGAATCTGTGGAAAATAAGCCCTTAGTAATGTGTTGGGAAGATGTGGAGAAGAAGTGGCCTATGGTCCTAGAATTAGTTCTCTATACTTCAGTATGCCTGAGCGCCTGGGCTGTGAACCCCACAAATGCTTCTTGTTTTGGCTTTTGTGTGTGTTTTTTTTTCTTTTTTAACCCTCTTAAGTGATACTTGATGCCTAGAAGCATTTGGAGTTAGATATTTCTCTTTCCCCAAGTCCATAAAACTTTGATAAAACATTGATAGATGAGGCCTTGGTAAAATAATTTCTAGCGAGGGCAGGCCTCAAGGTAAGCAGGAGACAATGTTTTGGCATATTTCAAAGTGGTTACTTTTCTTCTCCCCTCACCAGAATGCATCAAATACAATTCAGGGTTTCCTCCCCTACTACTGTTTCCCCTTTTCTGTTGGTGGGTTTCTGATCTGATAAATTGTGATTTCATCCACCTATCCACCTCCAACCCACCTCAAATTCTGGGGACAGTAGTTTCCCCTGTAACTTCATTTTTCTGATGAATCTGAGAAGAGTTGTTGATCTTTCAGTTTCTTCAGCTTTTTATTTGTTGTTGTGATAGAAAGGTGGGTTAAAGCTTCTTACATGCCAGACTGGAAATTAGGAGTCAAAATTATTATTATTATTTTGTTAGCCTAGTGATTGATGAATGTTTGTCTCATCTTCCTGATTCTGCATAATCCTTCCTCACCTGAAAAATGTTAAATATACATATACTATTTTCTATGTATTGATTTACTTAATTTTTGGAGAAAAGAATGGAGTCTAGATTAACTTACTTATCTGACAGTTTCAATAAAATTTGATTTAATTATTGTGTTATGAATTTCTCATTATTTAAAAGCCTTTCATTAAGAGTCAGGCATCTCTCTCTCAAGTGATGAGAAATGTGGACATTATATGGTATCATACAGTTACCCTATTGCTATAATTCTCATTCGTATAATCAAACCATCAAGACAAATTTATCGTATTCTATGTTTTTGAATGGAACTGATGTGGTTTGGATTTGCTTCCCTGCCCACAAAGCATGCTGAATTGAAACCCCCAATGTTGGAGGTGGGGACTGATGGGAGGTGATTGGATCATGGGGGTGGATTTCTCCCTTTGGTGCTATTCCTGTGATAAAGTTCTCACGAGATCTGATTGTTTAAAAGTGTTTGCCCTTCTCCTTTCTCTCTTTCTCCTGCTCCAGCCATGTAAGATAATGCTCCCAGTTTGCCTTCTGCCATGAATAAATGTTTCCTGAGGCCTTCACAGAAGTCACTATGCTTCCTGTACAGCCTGCAGAATCATGAACCCATCAAACCTCTTTTCTTTATGAATTACCCAGTCTAGGTATTTCTTTATAGCAATACAAAAGCAGACTAATATAGAAGCCAAGCTAAACTTTGAAAAGCTTTGCTTGTTTTAGTAGATTTGAAAATTATTGAATGGTTAGAGGATCCAGTCCCCATGGAATAGGGTAGAAAAAGAAAAAGTTAAACTATAAAACTGGGGTTAAGTTGTATAGTACACAGCTTGTAAATTCATATACGGTAAACTGGGTATCATCATACTTTAGGGGTAGCTCAGGTTTTTTCCTTATATTACACAACTGGATATATTGGATGATATGTCCCACTACCCACATTTTTCTCAACAGTCTTTTAAACCTTCTTTTATTGACTCTTTTTAAAAAAATTATTCTTGACATATTATTATTCATTTTAATTTTTACATAGCTTCTTTGTTCTTGCCTCATTATTATTCTAACAAAAAATTGTGAATGAGAAATATTTTGTTGGTGTTATAATATTTTGCTTAGGGATATTACTGAATATACAAGTGGAAATAAAAACCCAATAATGAAAAATAATTACCACCTAAAACGCAACTATTAATTTCCTTGCTATAAATAACACTGAAATACAATAACACATGTGCATCTTAAATCCAATTCTAAAGTTATACAGTAAACTTTTTTCATTTAAATTATCTTTCATTTCAGTTAGAAACATACTCTGAGGCATGGAGGGAAAGCGTCCTCCTCCTGCTAAGGATATTGATATCTATTATGGCAAGTGCAATAGGATGGTATAAAGAGGACGTTTCCACCATAATGCCCTTATGTCTTTTCATCATTAGAAATGGTAACCTTAGGTCAAGATACATGCTTCTGTGAATAAAAACCTCTTAACACAGCTTATCATGTATGATTCTGTATTAGTCCATTCTCACATTGCTGTAAAGACCTAGCAATGCCCTTCCTGAGACTGGGTAATTTATTTTAAAAAAGGTTTAATTGACTCACAGTTTGGCAGTCTGTACAGGGAGCATGTTGGGGAAGTCTCAGGAAACTTACAATCATGGCAGAAGGCAAAAGGGAAGAAGGCACATCTTTCACGGCCAGAGAAGGAGGAAGAGAATGAAGCGGAAGGTGTTACACACTTTTAAGCAACCAGATATCGTGATAACTCACTATCATGAGAACAGCAAGGGGGAAATCTGCCCCCGTGATCCAATCACCTCCCACCAGGCACCTCTTCCTACACTGGGGATTACAATTTGATATAAGATGTGGCTGGGGACACAAATCCAAAACATATCACTCTGTCCCAGCCCTTCCCAAATCTCATGTCTTTCTTACATTGCAAAATAGAATTCTCCCTTCTCAACAGTCCCTCATGTCTTAACTCATTTCACCATTAACTCAAAAGTCCATAGTCCAAAGTCTCATCTGAGACAAGGAAGTCCCTTCTGCCTCTGAGTCTGTAAAATCAAAAACAAGTTAGTTACTTCCAAGACACAATAGGGGACCAGGCATGGTGACTCATGCCTGTTATCTTAGCACTCTGGGAGGCCGAGGCAGGTGGATCACCTGATGTCAGGAGCTCAAGACCAGCTTGGCCAACATGGTGAAACCACATCTCTACTAAAAATACAAAAATTAGCCAAGCGTAGTGGCACATGCCTGTAATCCCAGCTACTCAGGAGGTTGACGCAGGAGAACTGATTGAAGGACAATTGCTGGAAGAATTGCTCTGGGAGGTGGATGTTGCACTGAGACAGGATTGTGCTATTGCACTCTAGCCTGAGTGACATAGTGAGATTCCATAAAAAAAAAAAAAAAAAAAAAAAAAAAAGGTAACATAGGGGTACAGGCATTGGGTAAATACATTCATTCCGAAAGGGAGACATCAGACAAAAGAAATGACCTAAAGGCCCAGGAAAGTCCAAAATCCAGCAGGGCAGTCAATAAATTATAAGCTCCAAAATAATGTTCTTTGACTCCATGTCCTATATCCAGGCCACACTGATGCAAGGGATGATCTCTTCAGGCCTTGGGCATCTCTGTTTCTGTGGCTCTGCAAGGTATATTCCTTACAACTGCTTTTACTGACTGGCATTGAGTGTCTGTGACTTTTCCAGATGCATGATGCAAGCTGTTACATCCATGATGCACGATGCACTATGCACTATGCCATTCTGAAGTCTGGAAGACAGTGGCCCTCTTCTCACAGCTCCACTAGGCAGTGCCCCAAATCTGAACTATATCAGATTCCACTCAAAAAAAAAAAAAAAAAAAAAAAAAAAACCAGAAAAGATAGAAGTATATTAACTACTATTGACCAATACAACTTATAAATGATATTTATTTTTTTCTCAAAAATTTTTAGGTGTTCCAGGATTTCTAGATATACTACTAGAATTAGAATCAAAAACTTTATTTATGCTAGATATATTTCTCCGACATTTTATAATTGACAAGCAGCTAAATACTCATTAGAGCAATTTCCTTTTTGTTTTTTTTTTTGTTTTTACCAGTTCACTCTAGAAGTATACAAATCTTATTGTACTATTCTTCACTAAAGGTCAGAATTTAGGATGTTATTATTTATAATAGGTTTGATCAAAAGAAATGTTAAAATGGAAAAAAATACATAAAAATAATGCATTTTAAGATGAGATTTACCTAATCAAGTGCATACTCGATTTATTCTTAATACATGAGTTTAGTAGCTCTCTGTTATTTGTTTTATGTGTGTTTTTAAATCATGAGTTGCTAAACAAACATTCCAATAACTTTAAATTGCATAAAAATGTTACTATTATAAGTTTGAAGGGCAAGATTTTAAAGTAGATAAAGTCAATGACTGGCAGCCTTTGCCTATCTTATACTACATTATGATGAATTTAATACAATTTTCCTGGTATTTTTGTACATTCTTTGCTTCAAATGACTTTCTCCATAAGATATTTTCCTTGGATTTTGTTTTAAACCATACACACAGGCACAGGCACATTCACAGAGCCTGTATTTCAAACAAAATATTTCTTAAATATCAGTTCATAAATTATATGAAAGCAGAACTACTCTTGTTGACTTAGCCCCTTAGCTCTCTTACCATGAGTTATGCATTCTGAGATACTTTTTAGATGAAAAGAATTATATCAAAAAAGAAAAAAAGTAACCTAAACTTGTACTTTAAGACACTATAAACAGAAAAGCAACGTGAACATGTATCATGTAGTCAAAAGGAAATAATAAAGAACAGAGTTAAAATTCTGAAATTGGGAACAGTAAAAGAAAAACAGAGAAATTTTACAAAACCAAATGATGCTTCTTTGTGAAGATAAACAAAATTTACTAACTTCACCGATAGCAATGGTTAATTGTTTCTCTATTATTGGTTCTCTATAATGATGCCAAGACAATGTCTTACCTCAAAGCTTAATTAGAAATTAACTCAAAATATACAATAGGTATGAAGTTAAGATCTAAATCTGTAAAACGTTAGAAGAATACATAGGCGATAGTTTTTTAGCTATTAGAGCAAAAATACATTTAACAGAAAAATGAAGAAATTTGACTTCATACAATTAATTTTTATGGTGTGTATAATAATGTCAATGAGAATATCAATAAGACAATCAATTAAGTTGCAGAAAATATTTCAGAATTATAAATCTATTAATTAACATTTATCCAGAATTTATAATGAATTCTTAAAACAATGGAAACCAAATAAAAATACAAAATTCAGTTAAAAATGAACAGTTAATATAAATAGATATTCACATACAGAGGATATAGAAATGCCCCAAAACACATAAAAGGATTTTCAACAACATTAGCCATCAGGGAATGCAAATCAAAACCACAATGAAATATCACTTCATACCTATTAGGCTGGCTATATCCAACATGCAGACAATAACAAGTGTTGGTGAGGAAGTTAGAAAATTGAAATTCTCATACATTGCTGGTGAAAATGTAAAGCAGTTTGGCTTATGTGGAAGAGTTTGTCATTTCCTCAATAGGTTAAACATATATGTGTAATATGACCTATCGATTCCATTTCTAGATATATATATATATACAGTGTAATAATATTTAGCAATAAAAACATTCAAGTGTGTAAA